>NC_052323.1:28691078-28991078 GCF_016432855.1 Salvelinus namaycush
CCGAAATCAATCAATCAATCAAATGTATTTATAAAGCCCTTTTTTACCTCAGCCGATGTCACGAAGTGCTATACAGAAACCCAGCCTACAACCCCAAACAGCAAGCAACGCACATGTGGATGCAATCAAACAGGCAAAACGTCAGTATAGAAACAAAGTGGAGTCGCAATTCAACGGCTCAGACACGAAACGTATGTGGCAAGGTCTACAGACAGTCATGGATTACAAAGGGAAAACAAGCCAGATCGCGGACACCGAAGTCTTGCTCCCAGACAAGCTAAACACCTTCTTCGCCCGCTTTGAGGATAACACAGTGCCATCGACGCTGCCCGCTACCAAGGACTGTGGGCTCTCATTCATGGCCAACCTGAATAAGACATTTAAGCGTGTTAACCCTCGCAAGGCTGCCGGCCAAGACGGCATCCCTAGACAAGTCCTCAGAGCATGTGCAGACCAACTGGCTGGAGTGTTTACAGACATTCAATCTCTCCCTATCCCAGTCTGCTGTCTCCACTTGCTTCAAGATGTCCACCATTGTTCCTGTACCCAAGAAAGCAAAGGTAACTGAACTAAATGACTACCGCCAACCTAGAACTCATCAAGACATGCTTTGAGAGGCTAGTTAAGGATAATATCACCTCCACCTTACCTGACACCCTAGACCAGGCCTGGGCAATTCCAGTCCTCGGGGGCCTGAGTGGTGACACACTTTCCCCCAACCCCAGCAAACACACCTGATTTAAACTAATTGCATTTTTAACTGAAGATCATGATCAGTTGATTATTCGTGTGTTAGTTGGGGCTGGGGCAAAAGTATGACACCAATCAGGCCCCCAATGACTGGAGTTGCCCAGACCTGCCCTAAACCCACTTAAATTTGCTTACCGCCCCAATAGATCCATAGATGATGCAATCGCCATTGCGCCATTGCCCTATCCCACCTGGACAAGGGGAATACCTACAGTGGGGCAAAAAAGTATTTAGTCAGCCACCAATTGTGCAAGTTCTCCCACTTAAAAAGATGAGAGAGGCCTGTAATTTTCATCATAGGTACACTTCAACTATGACAGACAAAATGAGAAAAGAAAATCCAGAAAATCACATTGCAGGATTTTTAATGAATTTATTTGCAAATTATGGTGGAAAATAAGTATTTGGTCACCTACAAACAAGCAAGATTTCTGGCTCTCACAGACCTGTAACTTCTTCTTTAAGAGGCTCCTCTGTCCTCCACTCGTTACCTGTATTAATGGCACCTGTTTGAACTTGTTATCAGTATAAAAGACACCTGTCCACAACCTCAAACAGTCACACTCCAAACTCCACTATGGCCAAGACCAAAGAGCTGTCAAAGGACACCAGAAACAAAATTGTAGACCTGCAACAGGCTGGGAAGACTGAATCTGCAATAGGTAAGCAGCTTGGTTTGAAGAAATCAACTGTGGGAGCAATTATTAGGAAATGGAAGACATACAAGACCACTGATAATCTCCCTCGACGCAAGATCTCACCCCGTGGGGTCAAAATGATCACAAGAACGGTGAGCAAAAATCCCAGAACCACACGGGGGGACCTAGTGAATGACCTGCAGAGAGCTGGGACCAAAGTAACAAAGCCTACCATCAGTAACACACTACGCCACCAGGGACTCAAATCCTGCAGTGCCAGACGTGTCCCCCTGCTTAAGCCAGTACATGTCCAGGCCCGTCTGAAGTTTGCTAGAGAGCATTTGGATGATCCAGAAGATTGGGAGAATGTCATATGGTCAGATGAAACCAAAATATAACTTTTTGGTAAAAACTCAACTCGTCGTGTTTGGAGGACAAAAAATGCTGAGTTGCATCCAAAGAACACCATACCTACTGTGAAGCATGGGGGTGGAAACATCATGCTTTGGGGCTGTTTTTCTGCAAAGGGACCAGGACGACTGATCCGTGTAAAGGAAAGAATGAATGGGGCCATGTATCGTGAGATTTTGAGTGAAAACCTCCTTCCATCAGCAAGGGCATTGAAGATGAAACGTGGCTGGGTCTTTCAGCATGACAATGATCCCAAACACACCGCCCGGGCAACGAAGGAGCGGCTTCGTAAGAAGCATTTCAAGGTCCTGGAGTGGCCTAGCCAGTCTCCAGATCTCAACCCCATAGAAAATCTTTGGAGGGAGTTGAAAGTCCGTGTTGCCCAGCAACAGCCCCAAAACATCATTGCTCTAGAGGAGATCTGCATGGAGGAATGGGCCAAAATACCAGCAACAGTGTGTGAAAACCTTGTGAAGACTTACAGAAAACGTTTGACCTCTGTCATTGCCAACAAAGGGTATTTAACAAAGTATTGAGATAAACTTTTGTTATTGACCAAATACTTATTTTCCACCATAATTTGCAAATAAATTCATTAAAAATCCTACAATGTGATTTTCTGGATTTTTTTTTCTCATTTTGTCTGTCATAGTTGAAGTGTACCTATGATGAAAATTACAGGCCTCTCTCATCTTTTTAAGTGGGAGAACTTGCACAATTGGTGGCTGACTAAATACTTTTTTGCCCCACTGTATGTAAGAATGCTGTTTATTAACTACAGCTCAGCCTTCAACACCATAGTGCCCTCCAAGCTCATCATTAAGCTTGAGGCACTGGGTCTCAACCCCGTCCTGTGCAACTGGGTCCTGGACTTCCTGATGGGCCGCCCCCAGGTGGTGAAAGTAGGGAACAACATCTCCACTTTGCTTATCCTCAACACTGGGGCCCCACAAGGGTGCGTGTTCAGCCTCCTCCTGTACTCCCTGTTCACCCATGACTGCATAACCGCAGACACCTCGAACTCAATCATCATGTTTGCAGATGACACAACCATAGTAGGCCTGATTACCACCAATGACGGGACAGCCTACTGGGAGAAGGTGAGGGCCCTGGCAGAGTGGTGCTTGGAAAATAACCTTCCCCTCAACCTCAACAAAACGAAGGTGCTGATCGTGGACTTCAGGAAACAGTAGATGGAGCACCACCCTATCCACATCGACGGGACCGGAGTGGAGAAGGTGGAATGCTTCAAATTCCTCGGCGTTGAAGGCTGAGCTCAAGACGTAACAAAGCCTCTTCAACCTCAGGAGGCTGAAGAAATTAGTCTTGGTCCCTAAGACCCTCACAAACTTCACAGATGCACAATTGGGAGCATCATGTCAGGCTGTTTCACCACCTGGTATGGCAAATGAACCGCAGGGTTCTCCAGATGGTGGTGTGGTCTGCACAACACATCACCGTGGGCAGACTGCCTGCCCTCTAGGACACCTACAGCACCTGATGTCACAGGAAGGCCAAAAAGATAATTCAGGACAACACCCACTCGAGCCACGGCCTGTTCACCCCTCTATCATCCTGAAGGTGAGGTCAGTACAGGTACATCAAAGCTGGGGCTGAGAGACAGAAAAACAGCTTCTATCTCAAGTCCATTAGAATGTTAAATAGCCATCACTAGCCAGCTACCACCCAGTTACTCGACCCTGCACCTTAGAGGCTGCTACCGTACATCTTGTCGCCAAACCCACTGGCTCCAGGTCATCTATAAGTCTTTGCTAGGTAAAGCCCCGCCTTATCTCAGCTCACTGGTCACCATAGCAGCACCCACCCGTAGCACGCGCTCCAGCAGGTATATTTCACTAGTCACCCCCAAAGTCAATTCCTACTTTAGCCGCCTTTCCTTCCAGTTCTCTGCTGCCAATGACTGGACCAAATTGCAAAAATCACTGAAGCTGGAGACTCATATCTCCCTCACTAGCTTTAAGCACCAGCTGTCAGAGCAGCTCACAGATCACTGCACCTGTACTGTACATAGCCCATCTGTAAATAGCCCATCCAACTACCTCATCCCCATACTGTATTAATTAATTTATCTTGCTCCTTTGCACCCCAGTATCTATACTTGCACTATACAACCATGGCCTATTTATTGCCTTACCTCCCTTATCTTACCTAATTTGCACACACTGTACATAGACTTTTTCTACTGTATTATTGACTGTATGTTTGTTTATTCCATGTGTAACTCTGTGTTGTTGTATGTGTCGAACTGCTTTGCTTTATTCTTGGCCAGGTCGCAGTCGTAAATGAAAACTTGTTCTCAACTGGCCTACCTGGTTAAATAAAGGTGAAATAAAAAAAAATACAAATACAAAGACATGGAATCGCTGGTCACTTTAATAATGGAACACTAGTCACTTTAATAATGTTTACATACTGCTTTACTTATTTCATATGTTTATACTGTATTGTATTATACTGTATTTTTATCAATACCACTCCGACATTGCTCGTCCTGATTTTGATATGTTTTACTTTTAACCCTCCTGCTGTGTTCACTTCGAATTGGACCGATTTACACGTTTTCTCACAGAAAAATTTAGTTCATTTCATCTGAACACACAAAATAGATTTTGATGATTTTCATTACATTCTGGGTGTTTTATTTAACTTTTGTACACCTGTGTTGTTCCCGGTCAAAAATGACCGGTCATTAGAAATGAATGAGTGAGACTGCAAGTAGTGTATAAAATTTAGTTTTGCACATGCCCATTCATCAGATGGACACACTTCCTCTCCCAGACCCCCACATGCATGTGTGTTTGAGCACACACACACACACACACACACACACACACACACACACACACACACACACACACACACACACACACACACACACACACACACACACACACACACACACACACACACACACACACACACACACACACACACACACCTCACTCCCCTTCTTGGCTTCCATGGCAACCCCCACGGGAACCTTTCCCCAATAGAATATTTACCCCACGGGAACCCTACAGCTGTTGGCATTCTCACAAACAATTGCAACATTGTTTCAATAATATATAGAACTTTTCTCACAGCTCTGGTATATAAAGCTTTTTTGTGGCCCTGTTCACAATTCATTCTGTGGCAGCACAATGACCAAAAGGATATACTGTATGTGAGGCTCTTGATCATATCTTTGATCATGACACTGGTGAGGGAGAGAGAGTCCTTGTTAAACTTTGACACAAAGTAGTCTGTTATAAATAGCACAATATGTTTCATCTGAGTATTTGTTATAGTCAAAATAAGATACATTATGCTTTTTTTAGTCAAAAACGAGTTGTATGAGCTCAGGTCAATGAGGCCTACAGGGAATAAATAGCAAATAGAAGTTCAAAACTTGTAATGTTCACAAGAACTTAAGTGTAGGGGTCGCTATTTTCACTTTGGGAAAAAATCGTGCCCAATTTAAACGGCCTCGTACTCTATTCTAGATTGTACAATATGCATATTATTATTACTATTGGATAGAAAACACTCTCAAGTTTCTAAAACCGTTTGAATTATATCTGTGAGTAAAACAGAACTCATTTTGCAGCAAACTTCCTGACAGGAAGTGAAAAATCTGAAATCGAGGCTCTGTTCCAGGGCCATCCAATTCAATTGCTTGAAATCTATGGATATACATGCACTTCATACGCCTTCCACTAGATGTCAACAGGCAGTGGAAGGTGGAATGGGGTGTCTAGCTTGATCTGAGGTCGAACAAGAGCTCTTGGAATGACGTGTCCACAATATCCTTTCTCTACCTAGGCGCGGGAAGGACATCAGCATTGGCTTCTGAAAAGCGTTCGGTATAGACGGCTAATATCTCCGGCTTTGTTTTTATTTGATACATACTAGAAAAACATCATAAAGTAGGTTTTTTCAACCGAGTTTCATCAGTTTATTTAACGTTTAATGGGTATTTTGGAGTTTTCCGTTCTATGCGTCAAGAGGAGGTGGACATCTTCGCGCCACATGGCTAGCTAAGGTTGCTAATTCGACAGGAGAGAAGGACATTCTAAAACCAAACAATGATTTATTCTGGACAAAGGACTCCTTGTACAAGATTCTGATGGAAGCTCAGCAAAGTAAGAACCATTTATGATGTTATTTCGTATTTCTGTGGAAAATGTAGAGTCATATTTTCCGCACTTTTTGCGGGCGCTGTCTCGCTATAACGTAAGCTGTTTGTTATGGTAAAGTTAATTTTAAAAATCTAACACGGCGGTTGCATTAAGAACTAGTGTATCTTTCATTTGCTATCCAACATGTATTTTTTAGTAAAGTTTATGATGAGTTATTTGGTCAGATTAGGTGAGTGTCAGAAATATATCCGGACATTCTGGGAAAAAGTTGCTACATTTTCACAATGTATAACCACGGTTTTCATCTCTAAATATGCACATTTTCGAACAAAATATAAGTGTACTGTCATCTGATGAAGTTGGTCAAGGTTAGTGATTAATTTTATATCTTTTGCTGGTTTTTTGCAATCGCTACCTTTTGCTGCTGATAAATGCGGTTGTGTGTTTGGCTATTGTGGTAAGCTAATATAATGCTATATTGTGTTTTCGCTGTAAAACACTTAAAAAATCTGAAATATTGGCTGGATTCACAAGATGTTTATCTTTCATTTGCTGTACACCATGTATTTTTCATAAATGTTTTATGATGAGTATTTAGGTATTTCACGTTGCTCTCTGTAATTAGTCTGGCTGCTTCGGTGCTATTTGTGATTGTAGCTGCAATGTAAAACTATGATTTATACCTCAAATATGCAATTTTTTTTTACAAAATATAAATGGATTGTGTAACATGTTATAAGACTGTCATCTGATGAAGTTGTTTCTTGGTTAGTGACTAATTATATCTATATTTTGTCGGTTTTTTGAAAGCTACCTATGCGGTGGATAAATAGCATTGTGTGTTTGGCTATTGTGGTGAGCTAACATAAATATATATTGTGTTTTCGCTGTAAAACATTTAAAAAATCGGACATGTTGGCTGGATTCACAAGATGTTTATCTTTCATTTGCTGTATTGGACTTGTTAATGTGTGGAAGTTAAATATTTCAAAAAAATATTTTTTGAATTTCGCGCTCTGCGAAGGCAGCGGAATGTTGTGGGTGTTCCGCTAGCGGAACCCCGGGGCGAGAAAGGTTAAGTTGATAAAAAGATCGAACAAAACATTAGGTGATTATATGGATTATTATGGATTTATAATCAGCTATAATGGGGCGGTTATTTCGGACCGGGAACACAGAATAAATGAACTATCAAGGCACAAAGCGAGACCCAGATGCAGACACAGGAGGCAGATGGTTGGAGTATTACAATGTTTATTAATCCAAAAGGAGTAGTTAAGAGAAATGTCGTGGAAAAAGGTCAAAACCAGATCAGAGTCCAGGAGGTACAGAGAGGCCGACACGCTCGTGGTCAAGGCAGACAGAATGGTCAAGCATCTGGGTACAGAGTCCAGAAACAGGCAATGTTCAAAACTGGGAGGACTAAAAAAAGGAGAATAGCAAAAAGCAGGAGAACGGGAAAACCTCTGGTTGACTTGGAACATACAAGACAAACTGGCACAGAGAGACAGGAAACACAGGGATAAATACACTGGCACAGATAGACAGGAAACACAGGGATAAATACACTGGGAAAAACAAAGCGACACCTGGAGGGGGTGGAGACAATAACGAGGACAGGTGAAACAGATCAGGGTGTGACATTAACATGAAACGAACACAACAGGAGAGTTAAATGTTTGTGTAGTGTTGTGAATTATTAGATATTACTGCACTGTTGGAGCTAGGAACACAAGCATTTCACTACACCTGCAATAACATCTGCTAAATATGTGTATGTGACCAATAACATTTGATTTGATTTGATTTGGATGTACGTTACATCAGGGTAAAAGCAGTCAGGCTAAACAGTGAGATTGGCCATGATATAGAGTCAAAAGGTTTGACACACCTACTCATTCAAGGGTTTTTCTTTATTTGCACTATTTTCTAGATTGTAGAATAAAAGTGAAGACATCAAAATTATGAAATAACACATATGGAATCATGTAGTTACCAGCAGCAATTCAACCATGAAGGCCTGATTCACACGGTCTCCTCTGAACAGTTGATGTTGAGATGTGTTTATTACTTGAACTCTGTGATTCATTTATTTGGGCTGCAATTTCTGAGGCTGGTAACTCTAATGAACATATCCTCTGCAGCAGAGGTAACTCTGGGTCTTCCTTTCCTGTGTCGGTCCTCATGAGAGACAGTTTCATCATAGTGCTTGATGGTTTTTGCATCTGCACTTGAGGAAACGTTCAAATTTTCCGGATTTAAAGGACCTTCATGTCTTAAAGTAATGATGGACTGTCGTTTCTCTTTGCTTATTTGAGCTGTTCTTGCCATAATATGGACTTGGTCTTTTACCAAGTAGGGCAATCTTCTGTATATACCACCCCTACCTTGTCACAACACAACAGTCAGAAGAATGATTGTCCATGTGGATAGGGTTCTGATGTAAGTTGATGTGGAGGACAGGAATTTATAGAGGTTCTTTCAACCTGCCTTCCTGAAAACAACTAAAGAGTTTAGGGGCAGACTGGGGTCTCTAACCACTGGCAAGGTCACTGATTGGCTGACCGAGTCAGCTGACTCTGTTCTCTGGCAAACTGGTCCATAACACATAACCTCAGCTGTTAGATGTCACCAAGTTTGTCTCTAAGTCCCAGGGCCAGATAGAGGGTTTTAGAGAGGGTTCTGGGTAACTCTCACGAGCAACAGTAAGGGTTTTCTACATACAATGATATTGAATGTGTGCCCTAGACGTATTTCCAGCTAAGAATTATGGTTAGTCACTAGCAGAACAATCTCCATGACATTAACTTGAGTTGCACTTCTGTCTGTCTCCCTATCAGTATGAATCAATGTTTAACAGGCATTTATAACCACCTTTAATGCTTTTATAATGACATAGTGGAGCAATCGCTGAGCTTAAGTTCCCAGTAGAAGAGGAAGTAAAAAGCTTTAAATTTAATCAATGTCATAACACTCGAAAACATGTTTACAGCCGTATTGATTCTTTGTGTGAAATGGAACTCTAAAATAACAATTTAACACTGAGGTAAGGCAGACGACCATATGAACAGGAACAACCCTGGCCCGGCAGTGTAGCTTATCGTTGACAGCATGTTTTGATGTTGAGAAAAGGACAACATCTGCAGGGCTTGCACTATGACGCCGGAAGCTTCATGAATTTGGAGCGGGAGCTAGCCGACCAAATCTAATACCTTCCACTCTGTATCATAAACCTTTGTCTTTCTTGCAGATATAACCCATCTAACAGTCATTACATTTTAATGCAACAACTCCCATAGGGAGCAGCATGTGCTGTGGTGGTTTGGTGTATTTTGTGTTTCTTGTCTAATAAAAGTGAATACAAGAAGATTATCACTCCCGGGCAAAAGGATGTAGCCCTGAGTAAAGTAAGAATCTAAATTCAGCATTAACATTAGCCTGGGGGCTTGCAAGACCTTCTGACTCCCCCCCCCCCAATAGTTTTAAAATGAAACATTTCCCTGGAACAAAAATCAAATTGGTTTCACTCTGTAGTTCTTCTTTGCATTTGCTAAACCCCCTAACATGTACCTGGTAGGAAGTCACACATATCCACTCCTTTTCTTCTTTGTCTGGTTGGAATATAGAAGAGGAGTTCAAACGCAATGTGCAAATATACTCAATTATTTATATTTATATATATATTTATTTCTGTCTGTTGTTCAGATTGCGTTATCAACAATAGGTCCCTAATACTGTTGATATGGGGCTTTTTAAAATACCTATTAAAGTGGCTCTAGGGCTGTTAGAGCTAGGTTGGAACAAAAGCCTACCAACACACCCTGCAGTTCCATCACCATCCCTGACCTAGAAGAAAAGTGGTACTGATGAGGGTGGGTAGGTGTTACGTAAAAAAGCAACTACTTTCTTTCAACTAAATGTCCCTATTCAAAATATGGACATGCTTTGAACTTTGTCTCGTCATTGAACTCAACCGTGTGGCTAGTCATTAGAGAACAGCAAGCAGAGTTGAGACGCCATTTATTTACACAGTCTAGTGAGAAAACAATTATTTTGATTTCACTTTTCCTAGCAATGTTCTGCAATGTGTTTTTTTGTTGTTGTGTGGACCGACAGGAAGATTAGCTGTCATCATGGCATCAGAAGAAAAACATTGATGTCTCTTCGCTCAACTTTTTTCATCGTATAACACATTTCAGGACACTTTCCCACTTTCCGTTTTGATTGTAAGTCTTTAGCACAATAACAATTGTTACATTTAATACAAACTCCAAAGCCGAATCCAAGTCCTTGAGAGTTTTCCATGCCTGAAGCATGCCTCCTGACTAGTCTCGTGTTGACATTATCATTAAAAGCCTGCAAGGTTGACTGTTTGGCCCAGGGCTAAATCCTATATTGTCCCTACTTACAATGGGGGGGGGGGCTCCCAGCCACGTGGTTGTTTTGGACACTAGACTGTGTGTTTACTCAGTCATTCCACTCAATATTCCATCTATCATACAGTATGTATGATTTCACTAGTGTGAGACGTGCGTGTTATTCAACTAGTCCGATATCTATGGAAAAACAAATAGAAAACGCAACTGCTTAGAGTATTTCAAAATAGTTTCCTAAAGCTCCTCAAATCTGTAACGGCTTTCTTCCTGGGATGAAGGAGAGGACCAAAATGCAGCGCAGTTAGTGTTCAACATGTTTAATTAAACAATAAACAATGAACATTAACAAATAACAAAATAACAAACGTGAAAGCCGAGACAGTCCTATCTGGTGCAGAACACAAACACAGAGACAGGAAACAACCACCCACAATCCCCAACACAAAACAAGCCACCTTTATATGATTCTCAATCAGGGACAACGATTGACAGCTGTCTCTGATTGAGAACCATATTAGGCTGAACACAGAAACAGACGAACTAGACACACAACATAGAATACCCACCCCAACTCACGCCCTGACCAACTAAACACATACAAAACAACAGAAAACAGGTCAGGAACGTGACAAAATCAATTCCATAATATACTTATCTGTCGAAGATAAAAGCATGTAGTGTACTGCAGTCATTCATTTCCTATGTGTAGGCTATATGTGAGGTGAACATCTGTAACCCTGGTAACCCTGTGTCCAGTCAGGTGATGGTTATATAAAAGAAGAAGACCAACAGGGAGAGGGTCACCAATCTCTGATCACAAGAGGCAACAGCAGCACATGAAACAGGTCCATTCCTCTCTGTCTGATGCTTCAGAATCAAAGCTAACCAAGAAGGGGCCACTGTGGCAGAGAGAAGCTCACAGAACCTCAGAGAAGCTCACATCTGTGCCGTGTGGGTTCGACAGTGTGTCTGCCCCTGCTGTGTCTACCATGCTGGTTGTATTAGTGTAGACTCACAGGCCTCCATCCATTCCGTGTGTGGGTGTCTACGTGTGTGTGGAGCCCTGTGATTATCCCTGCACTCTGATAGCTGGGCTGATTCACCTGGAAAGTAAACACCCGTGTGGGCCACTCACAAAGTAATAGCCTGAGAGAACAGAAACAAAACAAACATTAAACACCCTTACATGGCATCATGTCGCAAGATTAAATACACCCTTACAGTATATGGCATCATGCATGGGTCCTCAGATCCTAAAAAAGTTTTACAGCTGCACCATCGAGAGCATCCCTCAGATCCTCAAAAAGTTCTACAGCTGCACCATCGAGAGCATCCCTCAGATCCTCAAAATGTTCTACAGCTGCACCATCGAGAGCATCCTGAGTGGTTCCATCACCGCACGGCAAGCAGTACCGGAGTGCCAAGTCTAGGTCCAAAAGGCTTCTTAACCTGTTGAGGACAGAGGGCGCTGTTTTCACTTTGGGGGAAAATCGTGCCCAATTTAAACGGCCTTGTACTCAATTCTTGCTCGTACAATATGCATATTATTATTACTATTGGATAGAAAACACTCTCTAGTTTCTAAAACCGTTTGAATTATATCTGTGAGTAAAACAGAACTCATTTTGCAGCAAACTTCCTGACAGGAAGTGGAAAATCTGAAATCGATGCTCTGTTCTAGGGCCTGCCTATTAATGTCCTTGATATTTATTAGTATAGATGCACTTCATACGTCTTCCACTAGATGTCGACAGGCAGTGAGAGAAGAAATGGAGTGTATAACTTGATCTGGGGTCGAATAAAAGCTCTCGGCATGACGTGTCACCAGTTTCCTGTTTTCTGGAGAGCGCGTGAAGGGACCTGGTTTTGCCTTCTGATAAGCTGTCGTTATGGACGACTAATATCTCCGGCTTTGATTTTATTTGATACATGTGACAATATCATCGTAAAGTATGTTTTTTCAATATAGTTTTATTAGATTATTGAAATTTATTCGGGACGTTAGGCGTGTTGCGTTGTGTGCCTTTGTTCAGGTAAGAGAGCTTCGCGCTACTTTGCCAGCTTTCCGTGCTAATTGACTGGAGAAGAGGACATTCTAAAACCAAACAACGATTGTTCCAGACAAAGGACCCCTTGTACAACATTCTGATGAAAGATCATCAAAAGTAGGACCCATTTTATGATGCTATTTCATATATCTGTCGAACATGTTGTACTAGTCGTTTGCGCCCAGATTTTGGGTACTCTCTCGCTATACCTAAGCTGGATGTCGTAATGAAGTTATTTTTAGAATTCTAACACGGCGATTGCATTAAGAACTAGTGTATCTATCATTTCCTATACAACATGTATTTTCTAGTAACGTTTATGAATAGTTATTTGGTCAGAATAGTTGGAGTGTCATAAAAATATCCGCACATTCTGGGAAAAAGCTGCTACGTTAGCACAATGTATAACCACTGATTTCAGCTCTAAATATGCACATTTTCGAACAAAACATAAGTGTATGTATAACCTGATGTTATAGGACTGTCATCTGATGAAGGTTTATGAAGGTTAGTGAAAATTAATATATTTTGCTGGTTTATTCCCTATCGCTAACGTGCCTATTGCTATCGCTAACGTGCCTTGATGAATGAATGCGGTAGTGTGGTAGGCTATTGTAGTAAGCTAATATAATGCTATATTGTGTTTTCGCTGTAAAACACTTAAAAAATCGGAAATATTGGCTGGATTCACAAGATGTTTGTCTTTAATTTGCTGTACACCATCGATTTTTCAGAAATGTTTTATGATGAGTATTTTGGTATTTGACGTTGGTGTCTGTAATTACTCTGGCTGCTTCGGTTCTATTTCTGACGGTAGCTGTGATGGTAGCTGCAATGTAAAACTGATTTATACCTCAAATATGCACATTTTTCGAACAAAACATAGATTTATTGTATAACATGTTATAAGACTGTCATCTGATGAAGTTGTTTCTTGGTTAGTTTGGTTGGTTCTTGGTTAGTTAGGTTGGCTTTGTGCATGCTACCTGTGCTGTGAAAAATGTCTGTCCTTTTTTGTATTTGGTGGTGAGCTAACATAAATATATGTGGTGTTTTCGCTGTAAAACATTTAAAAAATCGGACATGTTGACTGGATTCACAAGATGTGTATCTTTCATTTGCTGTATTGGACTTGTTAATGTGTGAAAGTTAAATATTTCTAAAAAATATCTTTTGAATTTTGCGCTCTGCCTTTTCAGTGGAATGTGGGAGGAGTTCTGCTAGCGGAACGCCGGAGCCAGACAGGTTAACAGCTTTTAACCCCAAGCCATAAGACTCTTGAACAGCTAATCAATGGCTACCTGGACTATTTGCATTGCCCCCCCCCCCTCCACTCTACGCTGCTGCTACTCTCTGTATAATTATCCATGCATCACTTTACCTCTACCTACATGAACATATTACCTCAATTACCTCGAATAACCGGTGCCCCCGCACATTGACACTGTACTAGTACTCCCTGTATATAGCCTCACTATTGTTATTTTACTGCTGTTCTTTAATAATTGTTCGTATTCTATTGTTCTTTTTTTTGTTGTATTTTTTTTAAATTCAGTTTATTTTAGTAAATACTTTATTAAAACTGCAATGTTGGCTAACGTCTTAAAAGTAAGCATTTCACAGGTCTACACCTGTTGTATTCGGCGCAAGTGACGAATACAATTATATTTGATTTGATTTTTGATTTGATGTACCAGCCCAATATTAAATACAGCCTTATTATAGTATTAGGTCCCAGACCAAGATGAAATACACCCTTATTTGGAAGTATGTCCCAGACGAAGACTAAATAAACCCTCATATCGCATCATGTCCAGACCAGGATTAAATACACCCTTATATGGTATTAGGTCACAGACCAAGATGAAATACACCCTTATTTGGAAGTATGTCCCAGACGAAGACTAAATAAACCCTCATATGGCATCATGTCCAGACCAGGATCAAATACAGCCTTATATGGTATTAGGTCACAGACCAAGATGAAATACACCCTTATTTGGAAGTATGTCCCAGACGAAGACTAAATAAACCCTCATATGGCATCATGTCCAGACCAGGATTAAATACACCCTTATATGGAATTACGTCCCAGACCAAGATTAAATACAGAGGGGGTGTGACCTACTAAATTATAATAATGAGTTTACATTAAAACCCCTTTAATTTGAATCTGCTGCGTACTAAAGATTATTTGTTTTTTTTATTCCAGTCTAGGCCTTGATTGCATCCCAAATGACACCTTTGTCCTTAAAGGCCCTATAATAAACTACCTTTGACTACAGCACTATGGGCCCTTGTCAAAGTAGTGCACTACAGTAAAAACGAAATATAGGGTGCCATTTGGGACATTTCCTGAGAGGTAGATTTGCGAGGCACATGGTAGGCCTCCCTGGGCATAAGCATCTAATAAGTAGAATGAAGGGAGGTGTTGCAGAGTTGAACAGCTGTAATAGTAAATAATGTTTATGTTGCAGAGGTAACGCAGTCTCATCTGTCAACAGGGTAACCGTAGAGGTTGTTGATCCCTCGGGGAGGCTAGCCTGTCTCGTCTCCTCCGCAACAACTCTTTGGGCGGTATCCCAAATGACAATATATTACCTGTCTAGCGAACTACTTTTGATAAGAGCCCTGTGGGCCTTTCGTCAAAAGTAGTGAACTTCATAGGGAATAGGGTACCGTGTGGGACATAGCCCTGGTTCCATTTCATGGCACAAGCCACATGTGTTTACCATCTATGATTATAGGTGTTATTAAGCAATGCTTTTCTTAAAGAACACTTAACCCCATTGATGTTCCATTAGATCAAGACTACGGACCGTTCTAAATATGACACAGGCAAACAGTCCAATTTGTTTCACACCATCTACACTATTTACAGTATTACAGTATCTACGCTATCTACAGTATTACAGTATCTACACTATCTACAGTATTACAGTATCTACACTATCTACAGTATTACAGTATCTACATTATCTACACTATCTACAGTATTACATTATCTACACTATCTACAGTATTACAGTATCTACACTATCTACAGTATTACAGTATCTACATTATCTACACAATCTACAGTATTACAATATCTACACTATCTACAGTATTACAATAGCTACAATATCTACAGTATTACAGTATCTACACTATACAATGTATTACCGAATCTACACTATCTACAGTATTACATTATCTACACTATCTACAGTATTACAGTATCTACAGTATTACATTATCTACACTATCTACAGTATTACAGTATCTACACTATCTACAGTATTACAGTATCTACAGTATTACATTATCTACACTATCTACAGTATTACAGTATCTACACTATCTACAGTATTACAGTATCTACAGTATTACATTATCTACACTATCTACAGTATTACCGAATCTACACTATCTACAGTATTACAGTATCTACACTATCTACAGTATTACAGTATCTACAGTGTCTACACTATCTACAGTATTACAATATCTACACTATCTACAGTATTACAGTATCTACAATATATACAGCATCACAGTATCTACAGTATTACATTATCTATACTATCTACAGTATTACATTATCTACAGTATTACAGTATCTACACTATCTACAGTATTACGGTATATACAATATATACAGCATCACACTATCTACAGTATTACATTATCTACAGTATTACAGTATCTACACTATCTACAGTATTACGGTATATACAATATATACAGCATCACACTATCTACAGTATTACAGTATCTACAGTATTACATTATCTACATTATCTACAATATCTATATTATCTACAGTATTACAGTATCTACAGTTTGACAGTATATACAATATCTACACTATCTACAGTATTACAGTATCAACGTATCAAATTATCTATACTATCTACAGTATTAAAGTATCTACAGTATCACAATATCTACATTTTCTACATTATCTAGAGTAACTACAGTATCACAGTATCTATACTATCTACAGTATCACAGTTTCTACAGTATTACAGTATCCTTGGAGAACATTGAATGGGGACAATTCTATTTCAAAATGGGTGTATGACGGTTTGTTGCGCAATCCATTCCATGTTCTTAATTAATGCAAATCACAGAATGATCTGTCGTGTTTTGAGAAGAAAACACAGCAGAACACATACAGTCTACATTAAGTGTATTAAACCTCCTGCATACAGTAGACATTAAGTGTATTAAACCTCCTGCATACAGTCTACATTAAGTGTATTAAACCTCCTGCATACAGTAGACATTAAGTGTATTAAACCTCCTGCATACAGTCTACATTAAGTGTATTAAACCTCCTGCATACAGTAGACATTAAGTGTATTAAACCTCCTGCATACAGTAGACATTAAGTGTATTAAACCTCCTGCATACACTTGACATTAAGTGTATTAAACCTCCTGCATACAGTAGACATTAAGTGTATTAAACCACCTGCATACCGTCTACATTAAGTGTATTAAACCTCCTGCATACCGTCTACATTAAGTGTATTAAACCTCCTGCATACAGTCTACATTAAGTTTATTAAACCTCCTGCATACAGTAGACATTAAGTGTATTAAACCTCCTGCATACAGTAGACATTAAGTGTATTAAACCTCCTGCATACACTTGACATTAAGTGTATTAAACCTCCTGCATACAGTAGACATTAAGTGTATTAAACCTCCTGCATACCGTCTACATTAAGTGTATTAAACCTCCTGCATACCGTCTACATTAAGTGTATTAAACCTCCTGCATACAGTCTACATTAAGTTTATTAAACCTCCTGCATACAGTCTACATTAAGTGTATTACACCTCCTGCATACAGTCTACATTAAGTGTATTAAACCTCCTGCATACAGTAGACATTAAGTGTATTAAACCTCCTGCATACAGTAGACATTACGTGTATTAAACCTCCTGCATACAATAGACATTAAATGTGTTAAACATTCTGCATACAGTCTACATTACGTGTATTAAACCTCCTGCATACAGTAGACATTAAGTGTATTAAACATCCTGCATACAGTCTACATTAAGTGTATTCAACCTCCTGCATACAGTAGACATTAAGTGTATTAAACCTCCTGCATACAGTTGACATTAAGTGTATTAAACATCCTGCAAAATATAGTAAACGCCATGTCCTCATCTTCTTTAGGTATTAGACTTGAGAAGTTGTCCTTCAATTTGAACACAACAGCGGTGCCGTTTGGGATTGGCATTGACTGTCAAATCAATGCAGAAGCCATGGATGCTTGCAGTTGAACTCCCTGGGGCATAACATGAATGCTCTTGTTTCCTTGTTGATCTCTCCCTGTTTGACAAGCCTGCTATTTCTACCTCGTACAAAGCGATAGAACCTAACAGCCTCATTTGAGTCATTTCTTCAGGGAGACATGAATGTAGTCACTTGGATGAGCTGGTTGGACATGAGTGAGGGTGGCAGGGTTTTCTACGCATTCAGGCCAACTCACAGAGTACACACAGTACTATGAATCCCTCTACCAATTAAGCTACATTGTCCAAATGAACCATTCAAAGAATTTGTCCTTTTTAAGTAAATTTCCCAATTTAAACAATGAATTTAGGCAGAGAATGCTGAACCCATGCAAGCTAGCTATGTCATATAATATTTAAAAAACTGTCCAGTAAACAAGTGTTAAATAACTACTATACCGAAGCAAGTTGTTATGTTAGCCAAGATGCCATGTTTATTAATCATATGACAAAATGTTTGATTTGAAAATACATTCAACATGGTAAGATTTTCTATAACATACAGTATGTACTGTTTGAATATCACATAATTCACATACAATCAGACAGTACTGTGTGAATATCACAGGATTCATGTTAACTCAGACAATATGTACTGTGTGATTCATGTTAACTCAGACAATATGTACTGTGTGATTCATATTAACTCAGACAATATGTACTGTGTGATTCATGTTAACTCAGACAGTATGTACTGTGTGATTCATGTTAACTCAGACAATATGTACTGTGTGATTCATATTAACTCAGACAATATGTACTGTGTGATTCATATTAACTCAGACAGTATGTACTGTGTGATTCATGTTAACTCAGACAATATGTACTGTGTGATTCATATTAACTCAGACAATATGTACTGTGTGATTCATATACAATCAGACAGTATGTACTGTGTGATTCATATACAATCAGACAGTATGTACTGTGTGATTCATATACAATCAGACAGTATGTACTGTGTGATTCATATACAATCAGACAGTATGTACTGTGTGATTCATATACAATCAGACAGTATGTACTGTGTGATTCATATACAATCAGACAGTATGTACTGTGTGATTCATATACAAGCAGACAGTATGTACTGTCTGCTCCAACCAATCTTGTTTTATCTGCTATACCCAAGGAAAACCACATCACTAACTGACCCCTACAAGACATAAACAATGTCTGTAATTTCTCTACATTTCATCATACTAGTAGTCCTATTGGGTTGAAAGATATGAAGAAGAAGAAAAAAACATTTATTGACACCCTCATTCAAAGTTCCATTTGATTTCATGGGATTGAACAAGATCATGAGCAGCACTCGGGAGGAGCTCAAACAAGCACTTGCCCCAGACCTTTTTATGGAGAGATTGGCTCCTGTGATGTGAAGGGTGGAGGCTAGAGGACTCCTCTCTTTGGTGGATACGGTACATTAACAAATAAAGTGACGCACAGTAGAGTAGTCATGATATTCCCGACGGCATAGAGACAGATCTCACGCTACCAACATGTCAAATGATAATTACTGACGCTAAATGAAGTTGTAGTTTTTTAATGGACTAGAGTGGCTTTAACAAATTAGTCAACAGCACTTAATGGTGTTAATTACAATTGAGAGCAACAGCCTGTTCAGAATGTAGGGTATGTGAATGATGCATTGTGGGCAAAACGCAGCTCAGCAGATTCATGGATTTTTAGATGTTTTGTGCTAATTTAAGGTGTGAATAAATACTGAGGATTTGTTCAATTAAATATTCACCTACTGTAAATATCTAGTTATTCACACAGTAATATGGTGAACACAACACAGATAGACACATCCCGTTTTTTGCTCTGATTATTTTTGGTGCTGATGATATGCTTGCTCACATACATATTTTACACGGTTGCTAATATTTGCCACTAGCGTACTACTATATATTTAGCTCTACTTTACAAAGACAAACCACAGCACAAGATACACTGTCACCTGTTAAATCACCTTAAATGATTCCTCTGAGATAACGAAGCACAGGCATTGATCAATTATACATTATTAGTAATAAAAAGCAGGATATGAAAATAAGAAGTCTATTCATACCTTGTTCCATTAGTTTGGTGTTATTTGGTTGAGGAAACATAATACAAGCCAGCTGTTTAATAAGGTGTTGTTCCAAGCCTCTTTGGACATGCGGGAATGGAAGTCCTGCCATTTGAAAAATACCTACGTTTAATAATCCTATAGAAAAAAAGAGGGAGGTAGAATGAGTAAGGAAATACATTGATACTGCTATAGACGAAGGAGAATGATGATTATCGTTTTATATCATCATTTCATTTCAATGTGGATCGTGTAACCTACTGTTTACCTAGTTCACAACAGTAGAAGTACTAAAATAAAACATGTATATAAAAAAAACTCTTTAAATGATGTTATAGTGCTACCATCAACTATAGTGTTTGGTTTCTCTAAAGACATACAGTAGATCCACCTTGGTTTGTGTCCGACAGTAGATCCACCTTGTTTTGTGTCCGACAGTAGATCCACCTTGGTTTGTCTCTGACAGTAGATCCACCTTGGTTTGTGTCCGACAGTAGATCCACCTTGGTTTGTCTCTGACAGTAGATCCACCTTGGTTTGTGTCCGACAGTAGATCCACCTTGGTTTGTCTCTGACAGTAGATCCACCTTGGTTTGTGTCCGACAGTAGATCCACCTTGGTTTGTGTATGACAGTAGATCCACCTTGGTTTGTCTCTGACAGTAGATCCACCTAGGTTTGTGTCCGACAGTAGATCCACCTTGGTTTGTGTCTGACAGTAGATCCACCTTGGTTTGTCTCACAGTAGATCCACCTTGGTTTGTCTCTGACAGTAGATCCACCTTGGTTTGTGTCCGACAGTAGATCCACCTTGGTTTGTCTCTGACAGTAGATCCACCTTGGTTTGTCTCTGACAGTAGATCCACCTTGGTTTGTGTCCGACAGTAGATCCACCTTGGTTTGTGTATGACAGTAGATCCACCTTGGTTTGTGTCCGACAGTAGATCCACCTTGGTTTGTCTCTGACAGTAGATCCACCTTGGTTTGTGTCCGACAGTAGATCCACCTTGGTTTGTGTCCGACAGTAGATCCACCTTGGTTTGTCTCTGACAGTAGATCCACCTTGGTTTGTGTCCGACAGTAGATCCACCTTGGTTTGTCTCTGACAGTAGATCCACCTTGGTTTGTCTCTGACAGTAGATCCACCTTGGTTTGTGTCCGACAGTAGATCCACCTTGGTTTGTGTATGACAGTAGATCCACCTTGGTTTGTCTCTGACAGTAGATCCAACTAGGTTTGTGTCCGACAGTAGATCCACCTTGGTTTGTGTCCGACAGTAGATCCACCTTGGTTTGTCTCACAGTAGATCCACCTTGGTTTGTCTCTGACAGTAGATCCACCTTGGTTTGTGTCCGACAGTAGATCCACCTTGGTTTGTCTCTGACAGTAGATCCACCTTGGTTTGTCTCTGACAGTAGATCCACCTTGGTTTGTGTCGGACAGTAGATCCACCTTGGTTTGTGTATGACAGTAGATCCACCTTGGTTTGTGTCCGACAGTAGATCCACCTTGGTTTGTCTCTGACAGTAGATCCACCTTGGTTTTTCTCTGACAGTAGATCCACCTTGGTTTGTGTCCGACAGTAGATCCACCTTGGTTTGTCTCTGACAGTAGATCCACCTTGGTTTGTGTCCGACAGTAGATCCACCTTGGTTTGTCTCTGACAGTAGATCCACCTTGGTTTGTCTCTGACAGTAGATCCACCTTGGTTTGTGTCCGACAGTAGATCCACCTTGGTTTGTGTATGACAGTAGATCCACCTTGGTTTGTCTCTGACAGTAGATCCACCTAGGTTTGTGTCCGACAGTAGATCCACCTTGGTTTGTGTCCGACAGTAGATCCACCTTGGTTTGTCTCACAGTAGATCCACCTTGGTTTGTCTCTGACAGTAGATCCACCTTGGTTTGTGTCCGACAGTAGATCCACCTTGGTTTGTCTCTGACAGTAGATCCACCTTGGTTTGTCTCTGACAGTAGATCCACCTTGGTTTGTGTCCGACAGTAGATCCACCTTGGTTTGTGTATGACAGTAGATCCACCTTGGTTTGTGTCCGACAGTAGATCCACCTTGGTTTGTCTCTGACAGTAGATCCACCTTGGTTTGTCTCTGACAGTAGATCCACCTTGGTTTGTGTCCGACAGTAGATCCACCTTGGTTTGTCTCTGACAGTAGATCCACCTTGGTTTGTCTCTGACAGCAGATCCACCTTGATTTGTGTCCGACAGTAGATTCACCTTGGTTTGTCTCTGACAGTAGATCCACCTTGGTTTGTCTCTGACAGTAGATCCACCTTGGTTTGTGTCCGGCAGTAGATCCACCTTGGTTTGTCTCTGACAGTAGATCCACCTTGGTTTGTGTCCGACAGTAGATCCACCTTGGTTTGTCTCTGACAGTAGATCCACCTTGGTTTGTCTCTGACAGTAGATCCACCTTGGTTTGTCTCTGACAGTAGATCCACCTTGGTTTGTCTCTGACAGTAGATCCACCTTGGTTTGTCTCTGACAGTAGATCCACCTTGGTTTGTGTCCGACAGTAGATCCAACTTGGTTTGTCTCTGACAGTAGATCCACCTTGGTTTGTGTCCGACAGTAGATCCACCTTGGTTTGTCTCTGACAGTAGATCCACCTTGGTTTGTGTCCGACAGTAGATCCACCTTGGTTTGTCTCTGACAGTAGATCCACCTTGGTTTGTCTCTGACAGTAGATCCACCTTGGTTTGTCTCTAACAGTAGATCCACCTTGGTTTGTCTCTAACAGTAGATCCACCTTGGTTTGTCTCTAACAGTAGATCCACCTTGGTTTGTCTCTGACAGTAGATCCACCTTGGTTTGTCTCTGACA
This sequence comes from Salvelinus namaycush, assembly GCF_016432855.1. Lineage (NCBI taxonomy): Eukaryota > Metazoa > Chordata > Actinopteri > Salmoniformes > Salmonidae > Salvelinus > Salvelinus namaycush. The sequence continues at coordinate 28,713,651 of NC_052323.1, forward strand.
GTAGATCCACCTTGGTTTGTCTCTAACAGTAGATCCACCTTGGTTTGTCTCTTGCAAAATGAATTGGAACTTTACAATTAGAACGTCAAGAAAATAGAGCAACATTTTATTTCTATGATTGGAACTATGGAAATTCCATGGAACAACAGTAGATTAGTTAGCATGTTAGCATGTGTCTCATTTATCCATATTGTCTGTTTTAGTCACACTATTATAATTCAGAGTTTAAAAGACAGATTTGCCAAACGTATCAACTTCTGTTTTATACATCTAGCAAACTCACTGAGGCATGCCCATGCATTCATTACCAGCCTATTGCTCGACGTGAGTCACAGGCAGTCCTCAAAGAAGAAGACACGATAACTCATAGACTGTCAGAGAATTAGCAGGATTTAGAAAAAAGCTTTGAACAGACTTATGGATACGTGAATGTTTGATAAAAATGGATAATACATGGAAAACTGTTCTGTTGGATCTGTAGGTGACTACACGTCTGTTTTTTTGAGAAGTTGAATGTTGGCACAAGGGAAGATTGCAAAAGCTTGAAACGTCACATTACTGTAACGGTGTAGTGTTGTATTTCTCCCATCAAACAATCCATTATAAAACATACTGGACACAACCTGGACCACTTTAACATATAGAAGTTATATTAGGCTTTACATTTTTTTTTGATCTACTTCATCAGTCTGTCCTTTTTTAATCAGACCTCTCTCTAATTAATTTCCAAGTTACGTTGTTGAAAACGCTATACGTATTGCAAGACGTCAATTTGTCCAATCATTGCTGAGGTAATTGTTGAGCTGTTACAATAATTACCTCTGTAGTTCCTGGTATGTTGAAACATCTTTACGTAACAGACGATGGAAGTGGTTTAAAACTGTTATTGACATGTAAGTTTACAATGCTCCTGTCGGGCTGGCTTTAAATTCATTATATTTATGTTGCTTCAGATCAACGGGCATAGACAGGCCACAGCGACTGGCTTTTTACTGAGCCAGCCAGCCCAATGCAGGTTCCAATGTATTTGTTTATTTATGTTCAACACGAGAGCAATAGACTAAAAAGCCTTGCCACTCTCGGGTAATGTTTAATCATAGTTTTATGATTTAACTTCCAACCAATCATTGAAATGTGTTTGAATGTGTCTTTAAAGCTCTCCAAGGCTGACTGCTATTTATGTGTGTCATGTTTTTTCAATGCACCTAGTTAAAATTAAGAGAATAAAGTGCCGACAATTGAGGAAAAAAAAGGAAAAAATCATCTCCGATCTTTTTGAGTATTTGATTAAAAGACTAACTAGATACTTTTTCACTCGCAAGATTTTGATGTTTAGATGCTATCAGAGTTGTAAAAACAGCAAGCTTTGATATAAACTGTCCTTTATTCTTCACCTACTGTATGTAACTCTGTAACTCTGTAACTCTGTAACTCTGTAGCTCTGTACTCTGTAACTCTGTAACTCTGTAACTCTGTAACTCTGTAGCTCTGTAGCTCTGTACTCTGTAACTCTGTAACTCTGTAGCTCTGTAGCTCTGTAGCTCTGTAACTCTGTAACTCTGTAGCTCTGTAGCTCTGTAGCTCTGTAGCTCTAACTCTGTAACTCTGTAACTCTGTAACTCTGTAACTCTGTAACTCTGTAGCTCTGTAGCTCTGTACTCTGTAACTCTGTAACTCTGTAACTCTGTAGCTCTGTAGCTCTGTAACTCTGTAGCTCTGTAACTCTGTAACTCTGTAGCTCTGTAACTCTGTACCTCTGTACCTCTGTAGCTCTGTAGCTCTGTAACTCTGTAACTCTGTAACTCTGTAACTCTGTACCTCTGTAACTCTGTAACTCTGTAACTCTGTAACTCTGTAGCTCTGTAACTCTGTAACTCTGTAGCTCTGTAGCTCTGTAACTCTGTAGCTCTGTAGCTCTGTAGCTCTGTACCTCTGTAACTCTGTAGCTCTGTAGCTCTGTACTCTGTAACTCTGTAACTCTGTAGCTCTGTAGCTATGTAACTCTGTAGCTCTGTAGCTATGTAACTCTGTAGCTCTGTACTCTGTAACTCTGTAGCTCTGTAACTCTGTAGCTCTGTAACTCTGTAACTCTGTAACTCTGTAGCTCTGTAACTCTGTAACTCTGTAGCTCTGTAGCTCTGTACCTCTGTACCTCTGTAACTCTGTAACTCTGTACCTCTTTACCTTCTAAGAATTTGTGTAAAGTCTGCTACTGTATGTAATGCACATGTCTTTTATTTTACCATTCAGAGCAACATCTGCAATATTGAAATCAATGGCTGAAAAGACATGTCCTGACATGGCGTCGACATCACTTTGTTCTGCCTATACAATTTTCACAGACACAACTCAGCCTTTATAGGAACACTGTCTGTCTGTCTGTCTGTCTGTCTGTCTGTCTGTCTGTCTGTCTGTCTGTCTGTCTGTCTGTCTGTCTGTCTGTCTGCACAGAAACAAGCTGTACAGTGGATAGTTGCTGGGCATATGAGAAAACATCAACATCAAGAAATGTTCTTTGTTCACACCCGGAGAGAGAGAGAGCTATGCTGCTAGCCCTGGGTTTGCTTCCCAAATGGCACCCTATTCCCCACACAGTGCACTACTTTTGACCAGAGGCCTATTATTTCACCATTAAGGGAATAGGGTTCCATTTGGGAAGCAGACCTGGTCGCCTAGCAGCTCCATTATGAGCTGATGTCACTGTCACATCAGTGTGGGCAGTAGAACCTCCAGATGCTAATTGGAAGTGTGGAAAATGAATCCTATGACGATCCTCTACATTATGATTGGCTGACTAACTACAGTGATGATGCCTTCCTTCTTTCAACATTCTGAGAGATCTTCAAGGTTCTCTGTAATCACGAATCGCTCTACAATGATCCAAATTCATTTCAATTCAACAATCGGAATAACTCATAGTATACATAGATAATTCTCCTTTCTCCATTTCAATCTCCCCTTCATGATTCACTTTCATCCTGCCATGTTTAACTAAATATTTCAGGATTTCTGGAAGTTCGCAAGCTGCCAATTCATTTGACATATAGCAGCAGTTTTGTCATTGCGAGGTTTACTGGTTATTATGTAAAGATAACTAAATAACTGCTCAATTCAATAACTCAGTTGCATAAAATGTAAGTAGTGTTGAAATACAATATGGAGCAACATTCACATTTCACAAATAAAGTTTAACGTCTAATTGTAACGGCTGTCAATGTCGTTCTCCTCCTCGGACGAGGAGGAGCATGGATCGGACCAAGATGCGGAGGGATAAGTGTTCATTATTTAATGACAAAACAACAAAGCACTTCAACATACAAAACAACAAACGTGACAAACCCGAAACAGTCCTGTGTGGCCCAAACGCTGACACAGGAACAAACACCCACAAAACACAAGTGAAACCCAGGCTGCCTTAGTATGATTCTCAATCAGGGACAACGATAGACACCTGTCTCTGATTGAGAATCATACCAGGCCGAACACAAAATCCCAACATAGAAATAGAAAACATAGACTGCCCACCCAAAACTCACGCCCTGACCAATAAACACATACAAAACAAGAGAAAACAGGTCAGGAACGTGACACTAATGTAAGAAATAAAATACCTCTTTGAAATGCAGTGTTTATTCATCGCTAGAGTGAAGCGCCTTACTCTTCAGAGCGTACCTAATGGTTTGTCACTTTCTGAAGCCTACAGTAACTTGTGGATCATTGTCTTTTTCCCCACTAGGGTGAAAGCAACAGAGTAAGAATCCTGACAGCAAGGCATTAAATTTAAATCACCTTTCCATATCCTAGTGGATTTTCTTGTGATCCTTTTCTTTTCGCATTGCATTTGTGCCATGTTATGGTTTAACTAAGTGGTATTATTTATGAAATGCGAGCACATGCCCAGCCCTCCAGCTGTGTCATCAAATTAACACAAGCACGGGAGAGTGAACAAAAAAAATGCTCACTGCCAGGAGCGATCAGGCTCACGGACTGGGAAATGCACTGGCTCTGTTATGCAGGCGCCTCGCACTACGACCACCCAAGAAGACAAGCCACACTCTGCTACAGGCCCTGTGTGGCTGGGTGGCGTAGTCGGCAGGCCCTGACGGGTCCCTCAATGTCATCCACCAGCACCACTAGCACTAGACCTGTCAGTGGCCCAGTGTGGTCATGGTGCTCCACTTTGACAGGAGTGACCTCGAGTGTGTGATCCCCCCCCTGAAACCCCTGATGCTCGCAGGCCTAATCTGTGAGCAACATCGCAGCAGCCGTCTGCCTCCTCTAGAGACCATACAGAGAGGACAGGTCATTACTGGAGAGTGCTTCAAAGAGACTACTCACAGTGCTGTGTGTCTCTCTACCCTCTCTCCTCTCTAGCCTCTCTCTTTAATAGCCTCTCTCCTCTCTTGCCTCTCTCCTCTCTAGCCACTCTCCTCTCTAGCCTCTCACTTCTCTCTCCTCTCTAGACTCTCCTCTCCAGACTCTCTCCTCTCTAGCCTGTCTCCTCTCCAGCCTCTCTCTCCTCTCTAGTCTCTCTCCTCTCTAGTCTCTCTCTTCTCTAGCCTCTCTCCTCTCTAGCCTCTCTCCTCTTTAGCCTCTCTCCTCTCTAGCCTCTCTCCTCTCTATCCTCCCTCCTCTCTAGGCTTTCCTCAATGACGCTTGGCACCAAGCTAGGGTCTTCAGCCCGCTGTGTACTTTTAGCATCACTTTACACCTCAGGGGAGGTAACAGCCTGAGGAGGGCTAGACCTCAGGGGAGGTAATGGCCTGAGGATGCCTAGACCTCAGGGGAGGTAAGGGCCTGAGGATGGCTAGACCTCAGGGGAGGTAAGGGCCTGAGGATGGCTAGACCTCAGGGAAGGTAAAGGCCTGAGGATGGCTAGACCTCAGGGAAGGTAAAGGCCTGAGGATGGCTAGACTTGTGTTCTGAAAAAAAAGGGTCGGTACTAGGACTTAATAAATGTGCTCTCGACAGCGTCTGCCACCGCTAATTACTGGAGTTGAGGACTATCTGTTATGGCCTTTAGTGTAGTGGTGTCACACAAAACAGAGATCATGGTGCTGTTCATCATTGTCTTTCTTACAGTATATTGTCCGTGGGTACCTTTTGTCACAACCAAATGTAAACACATAATACATATCATGCAGCAGTACTGTATCTGCCATTTCCTATTCAACCCTTGTATTTCTACAGAGATAAGGAAGTCAGTTCGTAAGTAAAGGTTGATAACTCATTTATTTGGCTTGCACTTTTTCAGAACCCAGTGGTTTAAAACTCATTTCCTAGTCTAAAAGTGTCTTCTTTTTTGTTTACTCTTTCTTGATTTGCCTGGGATCACATTAATGGATGAAGTGGACCAGTATACGTACTGTACTCTGAAGTTAACCCAGAAGCAGACAGACAGACAGACAGACAGACAGACAGACAGACAGACAGACAGACAGACAGACAGACAGACAGACAGACAGACAGACAGACAGACAGACAGACAGACAGACAGACAGACAGACAGACAGACAGACAGACAGACAGACAGACAGACAGACAGACGCATTCATTGTCTTATAATAGAATAAGATGCTATTTTTTGACAATTCCTAATATTGGAGACAATTCTAACTCGGAGCAAAAAAATGATGAAGCACCTGAGGCCAATATTTTTTGGGGACTCCGGGCAATAACATATAAACCAAATCAAAGGCTTTTTATACATATGTGCTGACTGATCATTTTAAAAATCGTAGCTACCGCATTTCACATCAGAAAGGAATCTCTCTAATATGTGGTCAGACTAGTGTGAGGAGCATACCTAACTACATGCACACATCAATCAGTAGAGTTCACACATTCACAAACGATATGAAACTCAACGTAACGCCCGAAAGGAATACTTTGGTAGTTGTAGAGTAAGATCATAAGGTGACCATCAGAAAACAGAGTGTGGGACAGTATGTGTGATGGTGACATCCAGAGATGGAATAGAGAGCGCAACATGACAGTCTCAGCCCTGTCTAAGCTTGGGGGGGGGGGGGGGGGGGGGGTTCTACTAAGCTATTTGGATGGAATTGTTTTTAAGAAAGTCATTCCAAGGGTCATTTAAGGTATTTGATTGTGATTTCCAAGACCCCTTGAAGTATAAAATATATCAAATATACAAACACATATAAAAACAGATTCACAACATTGAACAACAGATAGTCCCCCCAAAAATGAGAAACACTGTCTACACTGTATTTCTGATCAATTTTTTGTTGTTTTAATGGACAAAAAAAAGCGTTTCTTTCAAAAACAAGGACATTTCTAAGTGACCCCAAACTTTTGAATGTTAGTGTGTATGTATCATTTGCAGGTAGAAATGTTGCATGTATGATTTGCAGGTAGATATTTTACATGTATGATTTGCAGCTAGACATGTTACATGTATAACTTTTAAATGCTTCCAGTCCTTTTGTCTTTTAACCGCAGACTATTTTCATTGCTTTGTTTGACAGTACCTTTACTGGGGCTTTAAAGGTAGTAACTCTTTAAACTTTAATGGGATAGTTCATTGAAATCATGTATTCAGATAATTGTTTCCTTACCTCATAAGCAGTCTGTGGACTGCTCTAAATCTCTCTGGACAGATTCTGCACGTAAACTGGAATCTGTCATGACGGGATGGAATGCATAGTACAACAAGCAGTTGTAGTTCCAGTGTTTTGGTTTTTGTCACAGATTTTTGGATGTACCAGGATTGGTCACTGAATATTTGGATGTACCAGGATTGGTCACTGTTTTTTTGGATGTACCAGGATTGGTCACTGAATATTTGGATGTACCAGGATTGGTCACTGTTTTTTTGGATGTACCAGAATTGGTCACTGAATATTTGGATGTACCAGGTTTGGTCATTGTTTTTTTGGATGTATCAGGATGGTCACTGAATATTTGGATGTATCAGGATTGGTCACTGTTTTTTTGGATGTACCAGGATTGGTCGATGATTATTTGGATGTACCAGGATTGGTCGATGATTATTTGGATGTACCAGGATTGGGCGAAGTCGGTGCTTAAAATTTGACTGCTTTGCGCGTGTGGTGAAATTAGTGGAAGGGGAGGTGGCTTTCGCTGAGTTTTTCCCTTCGTGAGGGTGGAGACAAACCGGAACTCCCAATTTCTAATGCATATTGACCCAGAACTTAATCAAGCGTTTCACCAAATTACATAAGATTTTATTTCTGGGTTAACTGAGATTAGACAGCTCTAAGGATTGACTCCAATCTACACTTTGGTTTCGGTAGAAAAGTCTCTGCCAGAAAACCTATTGTTTGCATTTTCAGACTAAAAACATTATTTTATTCAGCAGAGAAGTTTTATTAAACATCCTCTGTATTGTAGCTTAATGTTTAACCATTGATATGTTATAGGGGCCATTTTGAGACCTTAAGGGGCTACTGGAATGTACTGCTGGAATGTCTGCCAATGGAATGTCCATTTTTTTTTGACAAATAACACTGGTCACTCAAAACTTTTATAAATAATTTATGAAGTATAAATAGCCCACGCAACTTAACTAATGATTAGTACATCATATAATAAGGACTTATATTAAACGTCTTATGAATGGTACTATGACGTATTATTAAATACTATAAAAGCTGTTTTTAATTGTGTGAATAACCATTTTTTTGTTGACTCTGTCAGGGAACTGCCTCAAAGATTTTCAACAAAGACCACAGTTCTCACCCCCTATGAATAATAATAAACCAATATTCACAATTCCTGAAATCTCAGCGTTAGCAGCGCACAGTATTATCAGCTTCTTCAGGAGCTCTACAATATGTATTTGGTCTAGACGCTATATTCCTGAAGAGACACAAATATTCTCTGATTGCCCCTATTGTACATCTAGTTAATCTGTCCATCAAATATGGATTCTTCATCAATGCTTGGAAGTCTGCTGCAGTGATAGCTATTTTAAAATCTGGTGACCCAACACTAGTGGAAAATTATTGACCTATGAGCAATCTTTCAGTGCTATCAAAAGTAGCTTAGAGATGGGTGGCTGATCAGCTGACGGATCACCTCAACCAGGGCAACTCCATACATCAAATGCAATTTGGATTCAGAATGAACCATTCAACCAAATCAGCAAATTGCTACTTTGTGGAGTACATTAAATCTGAACTGGACATAGGTGGTGAAGTCGGCGTAGTCTTTTTGGATTTAATAAGGCCTTTGATAATGTGAATCTTTTGGTGCTCCTAGTCAAACTATCCTCCCCTAATGTGTCCACTGATGTCATTAGTTGGATGTATTCCTATCTGACAAACAGAAGTCAAAGAGTTTGTCTGGGGAACACTCAGTCGGACTCTCTTTACTATAACATTGGGGTCCCACAAGGGTCAGTATTAGGCCCCCTTCTGTTTGCTCCCACTTGCTTGCCCACAAGTTGACATTCAGATGTATGTGAGCGATACAGTTCTGTATGTACACTCAAAAAACAGAAAACAAGTTGTTAACAAGTTAACGGATCTACGGTACGTGTCTCTAAATGGTTGGCTGATTCTTATTAATGCAACATGTAAAGTATTGGTCCCATGTTTCATGAGCTGAAAAAAAACAATGTCAGAAATGTTCCATACACACAAAAAGCTTTTTTCTCTCAAATCTGTTTTCATTCCTGTCAGTGAGCATTTCTCCTTTGCCAAGATAATCCATCCACCTGACAGGTGTGTCATATCAAGAAGCAGATTAAACGGCATGATGATTACACAGGTGCAGCTTGTGCTGGGGACAATTAAAGGCCACTTTAAAATGTGCAGTTTTGTCACACAACACAATGCCACCGATGTCTCAAGTTTTGAGGGAGCATACAATTGGCATGCTGACTGCAGGAATGTCTACCAGAGCTGTTGTCAGATAATTGAATGTTCATTTCTCTACCATAAGCTGCCTCCAACTGTCACACCCTGATCTATTTCACCTATCTTTGTGATTGTCTCCACCCCCATCCAGTTGTCCCCGATCTTCCCCATTATCAACTGTGTATTTATACCGGTGTTCTCTGTTTGTCTGTTGCCAGTTCATCTTGTTTGTCAAGTCAACCAGCATTTTTTGTATTCAGCTGCTGTTTTTCCCCCCAGTCTCTCTTTTCTCGTCCTCCTGGTTTTTGATCCTTGCCTGTCCTGACCCTGAGCCCACCCGCCTGACCCCTCTGCCTGCCCCTGACCCTGAGCCTGCCTGCCATCCTGTACCTTTGGCCCGTCTCTGGATTACCGAGCTCTGCCTGCCCCTGACCCTGAGCCTGCCTGCCGTCTTGTACCCTTGCCCCTGTTGCTGTAGTAAACATTTTTACTTCGACACAGTCTGCTTCTGGTTCTTACCTTATCCTGATACCTAACGTGGTTTTAGAGAATCTGGCAGTATGTCTAACCGCGTGCAACCACGTCAGCCCAGGACCTCCACATCCGGCTTCTTCACCTGTTCCATCACCTGAGGAGTATTTATGTCTGTAATAAAGTCCTTTTGAGGGGAAAAACTAATTTTGATTAGCAGGGCCTGGCTCCCCAATGGGTAGGCCTGGCTGCCAAGTTGGTGTGCCTATGCCCTCCAAGGCCCACCCACGGCAGCACCCCTGCCCAGTCATGTGAAATCCATAAGTTAGGGCCTAACATTCAAATGACTGATTTCCTTATATGTACTGGAACTGAGTAAAATCTTTCAAATTGTTGCATGTTGTGTTTATATTTTTGTTCAGTATAATATATTTCAAAACACAAATACATTCATTGTGGATGCTACCATGATTAAGGATAATCCTGAATAAGGATGAGTGAGAAAGTTACAGAGGGTCAAAGATCATATCCTCAAGACATGACAACCTCTCACTATTACCAAGCTTGATGTAATCATTGTGTGCTCGGAATATGAGACCAAATACTACACTTTTGACTACTTTATTTATAAGTATCTTTAGGGGTGTCAATAATTATGACCCTCTACATTTGAGAGAAAACAAATATTCCTTGTTAAAAAAAAAAATATTTCTCTGAGCAATTGTATAAGTATAAATTAGTATAATTTCCTAATTATTTAGCTCAGTATTTCATATATTTATTTTATACAGTCATTGTTGCTCATCTTTATCAAGGTGGTCAATAATTTAAAACCCACTGTATGTCTTCATCAAGGGGGACAATCATTTAAACCTGACTGTATGTCTTTATCGAGGGGGTCAATAATTTAAACCCACTGTATGTCTTTATCAAGGGTGTCAATAATTTCAACGCACTGTACGTCCATAAGCATTTTAGGGGCCTTGTTTTCCTTTGGTCTCTGTATATCGTAAATGCACTCAGGACGGTGGTTCTCTTCATGCGTTTTACATCTCTGTATATCGTAAATGCACTCAGGACGGTGGTTCTCTTCATGCGTTTTACATCTCTGTATATCGTAAATGCACTCAGGATGATGGTTCTCTTCATACGTTTCATATACCAGCATCTGACACATTTAAAAATGTGTCTGAAATAATGCTTTTACTGGCTGCAGTGAATTCTCTCAAAAAGGTATTCAGAAAGGAAATGATTTTCAGATGCACGGTAAAATGGATTTTAAAAAGGAACAGCAGAACAACAAATATGCCCATAAAAGTAAAGATATTACAAAGGTAAAAGTAGTAATTAACTTCCAAATATGTGCTGGAGTTAGAGATTCACTATGGTATGTAATAAACTATTGCCCTCTATTGGAGAGAAGATCTATCTGCATTGGTATTTGGCGAAAAGGTTTTGATGATGTATCAAGTCAACAGCATCTCACATGAACAAGTTATAAAATTATACCAGTCCTCAAGAAAAAAAACTAAACAAAGAATCTGAATTTATATACAAACACACATATCAACTTACATTTTCCCAAAACAGTTTAAGTCTGTGAATGTGTTTTCACTCGGTGTAACAAGGTTGCCTGGACTCTCCCCACCTCCAGCTTTTTTAATGTAGTTTTTCTCCGTAATTGGATAACACAGGTTTATCCACAGCAAGCACTCTGTATGAGCAATCCAATTTCACATCCTCCTGAAAGGGAAGCCATTATTCCCTACCAAAGGTTGATACTGTAGTCACCCTCCTTCACAAAATGCAGCACAAGGTTCTCTCTAAATCCTATCAGTGTTTAACCTTGTTACCAAACAATCTGTATTATTGTCCTATAATTCTATATGTTTCCCTGTCCTCACTGTGGCACCAGTTGGCTGGCTGGCATTTTGGGAAAGATGAAGCACTAGCTGTCTGTTCTGTTTGTTCACAACAATGCCTCAGCAGAATCCCAATGCTTGCCTATTATCTTCGGGTACCCTTGTGAGAATTTGGCATCATGGTCAATCTCACTTTTAAAAGAAAATGGATGTCTGTCTGATGAATATTTCAGTCATGCACAGTTCAGCAACATGTAGCCTAGCTAGCTAGCTAGCTGGGGAGAATTGACAGTATCTTTACTGTGTTGCCTTGCAACACAGGCTACAATTGGTTTCCTTGTAGGGCGTATGTGCCTCTCTATAGTAACTTAAATATCCATAAATCAAATGTCAAAGATTTTGATATTGTGTACCCCCAAGAGATGCTAGTCACCTGCATGAGTCGATGTGTAATTCAACCACCAACAGGTGACTTAAAGAAAGGGATGGGCTACTCCCCGAAGGTTTCTCTAACTCAGATGTCACTGGTCAAGAAATCAAAAGCAGCACACATGGATTTTCACAACTAGGGTATCTTGCGTCAACTAGGGTATCTTGCGTCAACTAGGGTATCTTGCGTTAACTAGGGTATCTTGTTTCAACTAAAATAGAACATTTAAATCTGACTTCCAACAACAGGCTCCCTCGAAACAAATACAAACAAAGGAGCTCTCCTGTGTTTGGATCAAGTTGTCCCCCTCCCCCAATAAAATGAGCACGAGCTCCTTCCTGTCAGTCCATCAGTCACATATTAGTTGGTTGGGTTATAATCTTCAGATAGGTGCTGATAGTTATTAGCCCAATTTCAAACAAATTTTGATTTGCTTGATTATATGACTGATTGTGATTTTATCAGGTAGTACTTGTCTTAATGTGTGTTTGCAGGCTTCCGGCAGTGCTACAGATCCAGTTGTCGTGACTGTAGGGGAGTGGGGTAAGTTCAGCCATTTTTTTTACAATCAGCATCACTCCGTCAAGGGAAATATATAGTACTATTTCTAACAAACACAGTACCAGTCAAATGTTTGGACACACCTACTCATTCCATGTTTTTGCTATGTTTTTACTATTTCCTACATTGTAGAATAATAGTGAAGGCATTAACACCATGAAATAGCACACGTGGAATCATGTAGTGACCAAAAAAGTGTTAAACAAATCAAAATATATTTTATATTTGAGATTCTTCAAAATAACCAGCCTTTGCCTTGATAACAACTTTGCACACCCTCAGCATTCTCTCAACCAGCTTCATGAGGTAGTCACCTGGAATGCACTTCAATTAACAATTGTACCTTATTTAAAGTTAATTTGTGGAATTTCTTTCCATCTTAATGCGTTTGAGCCAATCAGTTTTGCTGTGAAAAGGTAGGGTTGGTATATACAGAAGATAGTCCTATTTGGTAAAAGACCAAGTCCCATATTATGGCAAGAACAGCTCAAATAAGCGAAGAGAAACGACAGTCCATCATTACTTAAAGACATGAAAGTCAGTCAATCTGGTAAATATCAAGAACTTTGAACGTTTCTTCAAGTGCAGTCGCAAAAACCATCAAGCGCTATGATGAAACTGGCTCTCATGAGAACCGCCACAGGAAAGGAAGACCCAGAGTTACCTCTGTTGCAGAGGATAAGTCATTAGAGTTAACTGCATCTCAGATTGCAGCCCAAATAAATGCTTCACAGAGTTCAAGTAACAGCCACATCTCAACATCTACTGTTCAGAGGAGACTGTGTGAATCAGGCCTTCATGGTCGAATTGCTGCAAAGAAACCACTACCAAAGGACACCAATAATAAGAAGAGACTTGGTTGGGCCAATCAACACGAGCAATGAACATTAGATCAGTGGAAATCTGTCCTTTGGTCTGTTGAGTCCAAATTTGAGATTGTTTTTCCAATGGCTATTTGACAAAGAAGGAGAGTGATGGAGTGCTGCATCAGATGACCTGGCCTCCACAATCACCCGACCTCAACCCAATTGAGATGGTTTGGGATGAGTTGGACCACAGAGTGAAGGAAAAGCAGCCAACAAGTGCTCAGCATTTGTGGGAACTCCTTCAAGACTGTTGGAAAAGCATTCCAGGTGAAGCTGGTTGATGGAATGCCAAGAGTGTGCAAAGCTGTCATCAAGGCAAAAGGTAGCAACTTTAAAGAATCTAAAATATAAATGTAACACTTTCTTAGTTACTACATGTTTCCATATGTGTTATTTCATCGTCTTAATGTCTTCACTATTAGTCTACAAAATAGTTAAACTGATAATAAAAACTTAATTGAGTTGGTGTGTCCAAACTTTGGACTGATGCTGTATATCAACATATATTTCAGGATGTTGTGTATCCCTGGAAATAATCAGAAATCATGGAAATATTACACTTGAAAATATAGCTTGTCCAAAACATGGTGGTCTCTTCACACAATGTACTTGGCTCAATTTACCCCAAGGACATTGGTTCAATTTACCCCAAGGCCATAGGCTCAACTTACCCCAAGACTATTGGCTTAATTTACCCCAAGGCCATTGGCTCAACTTACCCCAAGGCAATTGGCTCAACTCACCCCAAGGTCAATGGCTCAACTTACCCCAAGGCCATTGGTTCAACTTGCTCCAAGGCCGTTGGTTCAACTTACCCCAAGGCCATTGGCTCAACATATCCAAAGAACATTGGCTCAATTTACCCCAAGGCCAATGGCTCAACTTACCCCAAGGCCATTGGCTCAATTCACCCCAAGGCCATTGGCTCAATTTACCCCAGGGCCAATGGCTCAACATACCCAAGGCCATTGGCTCAACATATCCAAAGAACATTGGCTCAATTTACCCCAAGGCCAATGGCTCAACTTACCCCAAGGCCATTGGCTCAATTTACCCCAAGGCCATTGGCTCAACTTACCCCAAGGCCATTGGCTCAACATATCCAAAGAACATTGGCTCAATTTACCCCAAGGCCATTGGCTCAATTTACCCCAAGGCCATTGGCTCAACATATCCAAAGAACATTGGCTCAATTTACTACTTGGCTCAATTTACCCCAAGGACATTGGTTCAACTTACCCCAAGGCCAATGGTTCAATTTACCCCAATACCATTGGCTTAATTTACCCCAAGGCCATTGGCTCAACTTACCCCAAGGCAATTGGCTCAACTCACCCTAAGGCCATAGGCTCAACTTAACCCAAGGCCATTGGTTCAACTTACTCCAAGGCCATTGGTTCAACTTACCCCAAGGCCATTGGCTTAACATATCCAAAAAACATTGGCTCAATTTACCCCAAGGCCAATGGCTCAACTTACCCCAAGCCCATTGGCTCAACTTACCCCAAGGCCATTGGCTCAACATATCCAAAGAACATTGGCTCAATTTACCCCAAGGACATTGGTTCAACTTACCCCAAGGCCATTGGTTCAATTTACCCCAATACCATTGGCTTAATTTACCCCAAGGCCATTGGCTCAACTTACCCCAAGGCAATTGGCTCAACTCACCCCAAGGCCATAGGCTCAACTTAACCCAAGGCCATTGGTTCAACTTACTCCAAGGCCATTGGTTCAACTTACCCCAAGGCCATTGGCTTAACATATCCAAAAAACATTGGCTCAATTTACCCCAAGGCCAATGGCTCAACTTACCCCAAGCCCAATGGCTCAACTTACCCCAAGGCCATTGGCTCAACATATCCAAAGAACATTGGCTCAATTTACCCCAAGGCCAATGGCTCAACTTACCCCAAGGCCATTGGCTTAACATATCCAAAGAACATTGGCTCAACTTACCCCAAGGCCAATGGCTCAACTTACCCCAAGGCCATTGGCTCAACATATCCAAAGAACATTGGCTCAATTTACTACTTGGCTCAACTTACCCCAAGGCAATTGGCTCAACTCACCCCAAGGCCATAGGCTCAACTTAACCCAAGGCCATTGGTTCAACTTACTCCAAGGCCATTGGTTCAACTTACCCCAAGGCCATTGGCTTAACATATCCAAAGAACATTGGCTCAATTTACCCCAAGGCCAATGGCTCAACTTACCCCAAGGCCATTGGCTCACTTTACCCCAAGGCCATTGGCTCAACTTACCCCAAGGCCATTGGCTCAACATATCCAAAGAACATTGACTCAATTTACCCCAAGGCCATTGGCTCAATTTACCCCAAGGCCATTGGCTCAAATTACCCCAAGGCCATTAGCTCAACATACCCAAAGGACATTGGCTCAATTTACCCCAAGGCTATTGGCTCAACTTACCCAATGACATTGGCTCAACTTAACCATAGGCAGACATTTTGAATATAATAGACCACATATTTACAAGGATGCGCTTTCAGGACGTTTAGGACATCACTTTGAAGCTAAAAAAGACCCCAACTGATATTTAGAGCAATCTTAAAATGATCTACTTTGGTTTAGATACAAGCAGCATGAAACCTCTAACACAATAAATGTATTTGACTTATTAAGTTGCTTACCACTTTTTCCATGTGGTTTGTTCCTTCACAGACTTGATGAAATTATGATATCTTCCTAAATATTTGGACAAATTACTAATTTTGTGTATGGCTTCATAGAAACAAGGGTGTCTCAACTTACCCCTTCAGCTCAACTCTCCCCTTTGGCTCAACTTATCCCTTCGGCTCAACTTGCCCCTTTGGCTCAATGTACCCCTTTGGATCAACTTACCCCTTTGGCACAATTTACCCCGTTGCCACAACTTACCCCTTTGGCTCAACTTACCCCTTTGGATCAACTTCCCCTTTGGCACAACTTACCCCTTTGGCTCAACTTACCCGTTTGGCACAACTTACCCCTTTGGCTAAACTTTCCCTTTTGGCACAACTTACCCCTTTGGCACAACTTACCCCTTTGGATCAACTTACCCCTTTGGCTCAACTTACCCCTTTGGCTCAACTTACCCCTTTGGCTCAACTTACCCCTTTGGCACATCTTACCCCGTTGGCACAACTTACCCCGTTGGCACAACTTACCCCTTTGGCTCAACTCTCCCCTTTGGCACAACTTACCCTTTGGCTCAACTTACCCCTTTGGCACAACTTACCCCTTTGGCTCAACTTACCCCTTTGGCCCAACTTACCCCTTTGGCACAACTTACCCCTTTGGCTCAACTTACCCTTTTGGCTCAATTTACCCCAATCTCAATTTACCCCTTTAGCTCAACTAACCCCACTCTTCCTATGAGTAGCTAGAGACCCATCATTCTTTATTCATCCTGACTATGTCCCATTTATCTTTCCTAACTCCCAAAGTGTGAACTTGTTTACTTCTCGCCACTGAAATTTTGGAAATATGGTGTAAACTATCTCTAGCACGTCTAATCCAATCCAAGTAAATATGGTGTAAACTATCTCTAGCACGTCTAATCCAATCCAAGTAAATATGGTGTAAACTATCTCTAGCACATCTAATCCAATCCAAGTAAATATGGTGTAAACTATCTCTAGCACGTCTAATCCAATCCAAGTAAATATGGTGTAAACTATCTCTAGCACGTCTAATCCAATCCAAGTAAATATGGTGTAAACTATCTCTAGCACGTCTAATCCAATCCAAGTAAATATGGTGTAAACTATCTCTAGCACATCTAATCCAATCCAAGTAAATATGGTGTAAACTATCTCTAGCACGTCTAATCCAATCCAAGTAAATATGGTGTAAACTATCTCTAGCACATCTAATCCAATCCAAGTAAATATGGTGTAAACTATCTCTAGCACGTCTAATCCAATCCAAGTAAATATGGTGTAAACTATCTCTAGCACGTCTAATCCAATCCAAGTAAATATGGTGTAAACTATCTCTAGCACATCTAATCCAATCCAAGTAAATATGGTGTAAACTATCTCTAGCACGTCTAATCCAATCCAAGTAAATATGGTGTAAACTATCTCTAGCACATCTAATCCAATCCAAGTAAATATGGTGTAAACTCCCTCTGTAGCACATGGCTCCTGCACCAATCCAATGCTTTTAGATTTGGGAAGTAGAGAATAGAGAGAAGGAGATGTCTCTACGAGGCTCTAGGAGCCATGTAAACCCCATAGAGCACCTGGCTCAGCACCTCAGCCCACTGTTGAATCTGTTTTAATGACACCGGTTGGGTGTTTTTAGGTTTAATTTGGGAACAGTGTGTGGTGAAAGGACATTAGTTATAGGCCAGCTCTGCAGGGAGATGAAATGAAACTGTGAGACAGGTGGTATAGGCTACATGAGAATATGTTCTAAAAACACTTTCTGAGACTTTTTTTATGCTGCATGTTGACTGGCCTACATGTTCGTTACTAGGCATGATTTTTGGTAGGGATCAGGGAGATTCCCAGTTCTCCACGTAAGAGTTGGTCCAAACATAAAACATGTGAGGCAAGGTTGAAAGAGCAACACAATCTCAGTATTATCTTCCTATTTAACGCTTCAACAGTTCTCTGAGGGTTCTCCTCTAATTTCTACTGTATCTTAAAGTAAAGGGGTCACAGCCAGCATACAGTAGAGTCATGTTTTTTTTTTTAATAACAACTGGCTTGTAAAGACAACACAGAATAAATAAATGTATAGAATAACTAAACATACTTCTGAAGATGTAACAAGAACCAAGAATAGTTCAAGAAAGACTCAAGACATCTGTGTACGCTGGGGAGTTGAATGTGTGTTTGTTAGGCCATTTATTTATAGAGGCTGTGGTCCCTGTGAGGGTTGTAAGTGTGCAATGCTGTGTCTGTGTGCACCTGCAGCGGAATAACTCATCGTCAACAACTACTACTACTCAGGTTCCACTTTTCGCTTGAATAATACGTCCACCTATTTTACATTTTCCTATTTCAATAGGGCAGGCGGAGAAACTTTACTCCGGGGGGGGGGGATATAACTCGGCTTAAAGGAAACAGTTCAGAACATGGTGAATCAGGAACATCATTTTAATTTATTTTTTTTACAAGTGGCACAGCTCCAAAATCCGTTTGGAAAAACAAAAACAACTGGCTAAATAGAAATTGAAACCGCCATTGTAACCCTGAGGTATTGTGAAATGTAAATTATTTCCTTTATGTTCAGTACCAGGGATTTAACCAAAGTCAACTGCTTGCCACAAGACGGCGTTAGCGCGATGAGCTAAAGCCTTTATTTTATCTTGGGTAATTAATGCATGTCCTTAAGTCTCAAACAAGGTTCCTCCTCACATGAATATGGTTATGAATTGCTGTGCGTTATGTCATAGTGAGGGCAAACTACGAGTTTCTACTGTATAGATGAATTGTGTCAAGGTGATAGTGAAGAAAACGGTCATTAAGATAGCTGTTATCATGTAAAAAATATATATATATCTGTCACGTCCTGACCTTAGAGAGCCTATTTATTTCTCTATTTGGTTTGGTCAGGGTGTGATTTGGGTGGGCATTCTATCTTTTCTGTTTCTTTGTTTTTTGGCCAGTGTGGTTCCCAATCAGAGGCAGCTAGCTGTCTATCGTTGTCTCTGATTGGGGATCATACTTAGGCAGCCCTTTTTCCCACCATTAGGTTGTGGGATCTTGTTTTCTGTTTCGTGTTTTCTGCCTGACAGAACTGTGCGCTTTCGTTTTCACGTTTGTTGTTTTGTTTGAGTGTTTTTGAAATAAAAGAATCGTGAACACTTTCCACGCTGCGCTTTGGTCCACTCTTCCTTCTACCAACGAGAGCCCGTAACAATATCTCGCTGAGGCATCTTGGAAGTTCATCAATATTTGGTGTCTGCCACCATATTGCACATTCTTTTTTTGTCTCTTCTAAATGAGTAATAACATAGCGAGTCTCGCCAAGGAAAAAAGTCCAGCATGTTTACTTGTTCAGGTTAAGTCTAGAAAATATATGCTGTGGTGATTGTAGCTGAATGTTTGTTTCCAGGTACTATGCAGTGTGTTAGTGTATTAATACTGAGAGATTCACTCCACACCACCCCAAAAAAAAAATCCATGAACATTCTCATCCAATTAATATCAAGCAAAGCTGCAGTCTATTTCATATCTGATGAAAACTTGGGGTGGGTACCAATTAGTCTACTGTTAATTATCTCTTTCTCCTTTGATCTTGACTATGAATGCTCTGTCAGACGCTCCCATTTATTCATCATTCTGGTTGGGAGAGGGAGTCTTTGGAGATTGCACAGATTGATCCATATAAAAAAATGGCTTTCGAAGCGAGAGGCAGAAGCAGGCAGCTAGATAGATCCATGTGTGAGAGCAGCCTACGCACGTAGCTGTTGTCTATTCTTTGTATTTCGCTGTCTTCTTCTAGTCAGTAACCCCGCTGTGAAAGCCGGAGAGTATTTAAGTTTCATGAACACTTTAATTTTCCATTTTGCCTCTCACAGGGGAAGATATCCTTCAACAGGGGTTGGCAGGTTTTAGATTCAGCCGAGGTACGATTTTTGACGGAACGGATGGTTTCGGCGGCTGCAACATAATTAGAATAATTTGTACCCTGCAAATTGACCACAACAGTAATACAAAACAATAATGTCATACCTTGTTTACATTGAGACACGATCACGCCTCTGTTTTTATTCTGTGGGAATACTTGCTGAACAGATCTCCTAAATTAACTCATTTGTAGCTGAATTCCTGGTGATTTTAGTACTTTTTTTTACCCCAAAAATAAATCACTTGCCGGGATGGTTTTGGCCGATCCCTGCCAACCAGCATGTGCTACATCCTATGGGATACCATCCAGTTTCAACTCGATCAATAACTAACATTTTGTAATCAATTTACACTGCATTGTTGGTGGTGTGGTTCCTATGGAACCAACTTCTCTTTTTTTTTTTTATAATCGGTTCATGACATGAAGCCTAGTTTGGTGATGTAAACATCAAACGAGCCTCCTTGTGTAGAGGCGAAGATGTGAATATTTAAACACAGCTCAACTATGATGAGCTGAACGCTTGCAGCACCTCCATTTGTGTTACGAGATAATATTCTCAGTTCCTTTTCTGTGATGTGGACAGTAAGTTGAATTGGCTTGACACCAAGGATTAGTATTACTGTCAGAACAGGAGACAACCTAGACAACTGCTATAAGACAGTGTTAACTACCGTTAGAGAAACACAGGAAGGTGCATAGCTTTGTGGTTCCATATTTCACTGGATGGAACTTTTTGTCTGTTTTAACTTCCAAAGAGTTTTATGAAGCTTTATATATATATATATATATACTATATATATATATATATATATATATATATATATATATATATATATATATATATATATATATATATATGTTGTTATATTGCATCGTACTCTTCACATTTTGATATGCTCTGCTTTTTATGTGTTAAAAAAAAAGCTATTTTATGATTTTATGTGTGATAAAGCTACCATACTCAAATTGGCACGCAGCAAGGGTTTCACTAAGACTTTATTAAGGGTTGAGTTAGAAGTGAATAGTACCTACCTTGATTTACATTTTATCCCTATGAACGGGACCAAATAACTTCAATGTTATTACGTCTATGGTTATTTCAAGGACTCGTAGCAAAAGGGTATCATTGTGGCAAACACACTAATGCACTGTATAAGCTATGGTATAACATCAACTGAAGGAAAGAGCGAACCTGTGTTTTTCTAAGTCGTGGTACTAAACTCAAGCAAAATCTGTGTCCCTCAAGGAAAAGTTTTCAAGCTAAATGTATGTCCGTCAAGGAAAGGTTTTTAAGGAAAATCTGTGTCCCTGAAGGAAAGGTTTTGAAGCAAAGTCTGTGTCCCTGAAGGAAAGATGTTCAATGAAAATTCTGCTGAAGGACCGCACTCAATGGTAAAGGATAATCTCCAACAGGGAGAGGAGAATCTCCAAGTCATGTCCAAAGCCTTAACTGGAACTAATCATGACAGCCTTTAATACAATACAACACATTTGGAGGGAGAGAGGAAGGGAGAGGGGGAGAGAGAGAGAGAGAGAGGGAGATCGAGAGAGCGAGTAAGAAAGAGAGAGGGAGAGAGAGAAAGAGAAAGAGAGGGAGGGAGAGAGAGAAAAGAGAGAGAGCTAGAAAGAGAGAGAGAGAGGGAGAGAGAGGGAGAGAGAGAGAGAGAGAGAGAGGGAGAGAGGGAAGAGAGACAGAGAGAGAGAGTGAGAGAGACTAGAGCACCTAGACAAAGTCACAAGTTAAATACCACTTAAGAAATGTTGAAATGTGTCCATAGAAAATCATAAATCCACGGAGCAATCAAGAGGCCAAACCAATCCAGACAGATATTTGTTGGATGGTACAATGTCATAAAGCCCAGCATTTTAATTAAACAGATGGCTTTATGAAATGAATTAATGAATACATAATCGTTGTAGCTTTTTTTTATGTGTTCAAGAACTGGAACAATTCATGTTTGATTGCTTTTTAGAATGAGCCATATCTCTGAGGTAAGCTTTATATCGGACATGTGCCAATGATTTAATTTCACTCAGTTAATCAATTTGTTATGCTTTTCAAATGTTGGGGAGTAAGCACAAGCCTGCGTTCCATTCTCCATCTGCCTGCTGATAAAATATTGATAAAAGAAATGAAAACTACAAAACTTTTTGTTCCTAATTTCGCTTTTATTTTTAAATAACAATATAACAATAACAATCCAGTGTTTCCTCACTTTCCGATGAGAAGTCGTGGACATAGTTAAAGCCTGTGACATCAGCAGACATGCCACACCATAGTCTCATGGGACTGGGCTAATTAGAGGTTTGCTATCTACAGCCATGGGTCACCGAGCTTTTATGCTTCTGTCACTTCCTATCCAGTCAATTGGATTGGACATATCCCAAGAACAACCTACAGACTTAGTTCTCCTCCTGCAAAAAACAGGTCAAGCTGAGATTGCAGGATGTGGAATGATTCTAATTATTGGGGGATCATATGGGCACAGAATACCTAATGGAATTATTCTAATTATTGGGGGATCCAATGAGAACAGAATACTAGCTTCCTTTTGATTTGACCTGCAGACCCAGCCACTAGACATGGCTAGCCTAACGACCCACTCTCACAGACCTGCAGACCCAGCCTCTAGACATGGCTAGCCTAACGACCCACTCTCACAGACCTGCAGACCCAGCCACTAGACATGGCTAGCCTAACGACCCACTCTCACAGACCTGCAGACCCAGCCACTAGACATGGCTAGCACAACGAACCACTCTCACAGACCTGCAGACCCAGCCACTAGACATGGCTAGCCTAACAACCCACTCTCACAGACCTGCAGACCCAGCCACTAGACATGGCTAGCCTAACGACCCACTCTCACAGACCTGCAGACCCAACCACTAGACATGGCTAGCACAACGAACCACTCTCACAGACCTGCAGACCCAGCCACTAGACATGGCTAGCCTAACGACCCACTCTCACAGACATGCAGACCCAACCACTAGACATGGCTAGCATATAACGACCCACTCTCACAGACCTGTAGACCCAGTCACTAGACATGGCTAGCACTACGACCCACTATAACAGACCTGCAGACCCAACCACTAGACATGGCTAGCATATAACGACCCACTCTCACAGACCTGCAGACCCAGCCTCTAGACATGGCTAGCACAACGAACCACTCTCACAGACCTGCAGACCCAGCCTCTAGACATGGCTAGCACAACAACCCACTATAACAGACAGGGTATGTTTGTTTTCTGCTCTTGATAGGCTTGTCCTAGTGAGATAAAAGCCTTTGAACAAAATTACTTCCAAGGGTTTCTGGGTTTATGATTGTTGGATAAACCATGGAGCAACTGGAATAATGAAACCATATTGAATTGATGAATAACTCCCATACAGACACTAATCCAGAAATACAATTATGGGGGATTAAACATAGAAGAAGTAGTTCTGAGAGATGTCACAGCTGATATTCTCACGACGTCGCCTTCTTCTTCTCCGTCTTCTTCTTCTTCTTCTTCTTACAAAATAAAAGAAACTGGCTGTTGCTTTCCAACAGAGATCTGGACGTCTGAGGTTTCAGTCACATAACAATCATCTGTACACAGTGCAAGCAGATGACTCATTAAAGACATATTGTTTCTAGTTCATTTCTGGTTTTAATGATAACGTAAAAAATAAAAAACAATGTTCCTAATTAACAAGCAAATACTACACCAGACGTGTCATAATCAGCTTCCAGAAGTCATGCTCATTAGCAGGCCAACACATTCCAGCTGACCTCTGTCTCTGTGTAGAATGACTGTATATGTGTCACGCCCTGACCTTAGAGAGCCTTTTTATTTCTCTATTTGATTAGGCCAGGGTGTGATTTGGGTGGGCATTCTAGTTTGTATATTTCTTTGTTGGCCGGGTATGTTTCCCAATCAGAGGCAGCTGTCTATCGTTGTCTCTGATTGGGGATCATACTTAGGCAGCCCTTTTTCCCACCTTCAGTTGTGGGATCTTGTTTTTTACACAGTTACTAGGTAGCCTGCAGAACGTTACGTTCGTTTATTGTTTTGTTGGTTTTCATCTTAACAAAGAAAGATGTACGCTTACCACACTGCGCCTTGGTCTCCTTCTATCAACGAGCGTAACAATATGCTGTACATACTCTGGATACCAATATATATTCTTACTAATCTTCGAAAATAAAATCACATCTCTGACTGGTAGAAAACCAGCTCCAACTCATAATCCAACCAGCTTAATGGACGTAGTTGAACGCATGCTTTGTTCATTGTCCCTGTGTGTCGGCCTTCCAAATCGCCTTGTCTACGTATGTGTCTGTCTATGGGCAGTGGTGCAGTGGACCTCTCTTACATGCAATATACAGTGAGCAGGTCAGTGCAGTGGAGCCTCACTATTGCTGTCAGAGCTATATCATATTTCTGAATTCTGTATTATTTTTTTGTCTTGTGAGGCAAAAGTGGAATGCTGACGCTGTGATTGACAAGCTGCTTTAACGAACGTATAATCGAATGGCAAGTTCCATATTCCTGGGCTGATTTAAATTCTACAACTGTACATCAGTTGACTTCACAATATAAGGGAACGTGTCCTATTCAACATCTCATAGAGTTTCCTTCGTGGAACATTGACTGTTGAGATAACAAGGGTGGGCAAGCACACTACTGTGATGCTAGGATGTTTGAGTTTTTCAAAAGTATCAAAGGTTATTTTTGCGTCGTTAGGAAGACATTGGACGTTGGACCTAAGTGGAAGTCTGGCCTATGAAATTCATGTGATTCATGTGACTGTGAACATTTCCGTAACTGTGATGACTGAACTCTTAGGGCAGGTTTCACGGACCCAAACCTGGTCTTTGACTTAAAAGCATAATCTGTGTCCAGGAAACTGACCTGTCCCTTGTACTGAAGAGATAACCTATAGTCATTGATAGTTACAAATGTAGATTGGACAGTCATACGTTTTGAAACACTAGTAATGTATCGTGCTGTATAATGCAACTCTAAATGGTATGCTTTCTGAAAGACAACTTGGCATAGCAGCCTTTAACATTTCACTACAATAGGACCCAGCAGTATTGCCCATATATTTCTTCATATCAACTTAAATTCAATCATCCACAACCAAATTGATTTTTTGGCTTGGCTTGTTTACTAAACATTTGTTCAACATATTGTCCTCTGTCCCTTAAGGCTATAGGAGTGATAATCTCTGCACGCACCCCATTGTTTGTTTGTTTTATTGAGCAGCCTTAGGGCCTTCACAGTACAGCACATTTTCACAGTGCACTAGACTAATCGCTGTTTTCCATCTTGTGAGGTAATACTTAAGAACACATGGAACAGCCTTGTAGGCCGTTTCAACTGCCAGAGCTGTGAAAGACGTGTGTCAGCCAGCTCCCCAGGCCAAACATGATGTGTGTGCTGCCATAAGTATTACATTGGAGAAGAAATCTATGAGAGCAAATACTGGCAGTGCAGTGTGCAAACGGCAGGGGTCTATCCAAGGGATAGTTCAAGTTCGAGCCACAGAGAGAGAGAGAGAGAGTTCCTCTGAGTAGTTCCTCAGACAGTCTGTACAGGTGTATTTCTGGAGGGAAATGGCCTGGCAGCTACTGCCTGTCAAAATATTACGGTTATCTCCACCCCACTGCCAGTTATTGGAGCTACCGGATATCATGTTTTAGTTTGCATGTGATGAAGTTGGACATTGTGAGAGACGTATAGGCCTACTGCTTTTCAAAAGGTCTCCCCCAAAATCTCCTCTTTGGCTTTGAATAAATCCATAAAACCTAATATGGTACATTGACATTTGAATCATAATAAAACATATGGAAAGTAATGCATGACTATTAGTCTATCAATGTCCTCCTTTTTTTCACTGTAGCTGTTGAACAGTTGAACAATGGCACCCTACTCCCTACATAGGGCACTACTGTTGACCAGAGCCCTACTCCCAACATAGGGCACTACTGTTGACCAGAGCCCTACTCCCTACATAGGGCACTACTGTTGACCAGAGCCCTACTCCCTACATAGGGCACTACTGTTGACCAGAGCCCTACTCCCAACATAGGGCACTACTGTTGACCAGAGCCCTACTCCCTACATAGGGCACTACTGTTGACCAGAGCCCTACTCCCTGCGTAGGGCACTACTGTTGACCAGAGCCCTACTCATTACATAGGGCACTACTGTTGACCAGAGCCTTATGGGCAGAGATATATGCTCCCTAAGGGCAGAGAGATAGGCTCCCTATGAGCATAGCAATAGGATCCCTAAGGGCAGAGATATAGGTTCCCTAAGGGCAGAGAGATAGGTTCCCTAAGGGCAGAGAGATAGTCTCCCTAAGGGCAGAGAGATAGGATCCCTATGGGCAGAGAGATAGGATCCCTAAGGGCAGAGAGATAGGCTCCCTATGGGCAGAACGATAGGATCCCTATGGGCAGAGAGATAGGCTCCCTATGAGCATAGCAATAGGATCCCTAAGGGTAGAGAGATAGGTTCCCTAAGGGCAGAAAGATAGGCTCCCTATGAGCAGAGCAATAGGATCCCTATGGGCAGAGAGAAAGGTTCCCTAAGGGCAGAGAGACAGGCTCCCTATGGGCAGAACAATAGGATCCCTATGGGCAGAGAGACAGGCTCCCTAAGGGCAGAGAGACAGGCTCCCTAAGGGCATAGAGACAGGCTCCCTAAGGGCAGAGAGACAGGCTCCCTAAGGGCAGAGAGACAGGCTCCCTAAGGGCAGAACGATAGGATCCCTATGGGCAGAGAGATAGGCTCCCTATGAGCAGAGCAATAGGATCCCTAAGGACAGAGAGATAGGTTCCCTAAGGGCAGAGAGATAGTCTCCCTAAGGGCAGAATGATAGGATCCCTATGGGCAGAGAGATAGGATCCCTAAGGGCAGAGAGATAGGATCCCTATGGGTAGAGAGATAGGCTCCCTATGGGCAGAACGATAGGCTCCTTATGAGCATAGCCATAGCATCCCTAAGGGCAGAGAGACAGGCTCCCTAAGGGCAGAGAGACAGGCTCCCTAAGGGCATAGAGACATGCTCCCTAAGGGCAGAGAGACAGGCTCCCTAAGGGCAGAGAGACAGGATCCCTAAGGGCATAGAGACAGGCTCCCTAAGGGCAGAGAGACAGGCTCCCTAAGGGCAGAGAGACAGGCTCCCTAAGGGCATAGAGACAGGCTCCCTAAGGGCATAGAGACAGGCTCCCTAAGGGCATAGAGACAGGCTCCCTAATGGCAGAGAGACAGGCTCCCTAAGGGCATAGAGGCAGGCTCCCTAAGGTCAGAGAGGCAGGCTCCCTAAGGGCAGAGAGACAGGCTCCCTAAGGGCAAAGAGACAGGCTCCCTAAGGCCATAGAGACAGGCTCCCTAAGGGCATAGAGACAGGCTCCCTAAGGGCAGATAGACAGGCTCCCTAAGGGCAGAGAGACAGGATCCCTAAGGGTAGAGAGATAGGTTCCCTAAGGGCAGAAAGATAGGCTCCTTATGAGCAGAGCAACAGGATCCCTAAGGGCAGAGAGATAGGTTCCCTAAGGGCAGAGAGACAGGCTCCCTATGGGCAGAACAATATGATCCCTATGGGCAGAGAGACAGGCTCCCTAAGGGCAGAGAGACAGGCTCCCTAAGGACATAGAGACAGGCTTCCTAAGGGCAGAGAGACAGGCTCCCTAAGGGCAGAGAGACAGGATCCCTAAGGGCATAGAGACAGGCTCACTAAGGGCAGAGAGACAGGCTCCCTAAGGGCAGAGAGACAGGCTCCCTACGGGCATAGAGACAGGCTCCCTAAGGTTATAGAGACAGGCTCCCTAAGGGCATAGAGACAGGCTCCCTAAGGGCAGAGAGACAGGCTCCCTAAGGGCAGAGAGACAGGCTCCCTAAGGGCATAGAGGCAGGCTCCCTAAGGGCAGAGAGACAGGCTCCCTAAGGGCAGAGAGACAGGCTCCCTAATGGCAGAGAGACAGGCTCCCTAAGGGCATAGAGACAGGCTCCCTAAGGGCAGAGAGACAGGCTCCCTAAGGGCAGAGAGACAGGCTCCCTAAGGGCAGAGAGACAGGCTCCCTAAGGGTAAAGAGACAGGCTCCCTAAGGGCAGAGAGACAGGCTCCCTAAGGGCAGAGAGACAGGCTCCCTAAGGGTAGAGAGACAGGCTCCCTAAGGGCAGAGATACAGGCTCCCTAAGGGCATAGAGACAGGCTCCCTAAGGGCATAGAGACAGGCTCCATAAGGGCAGAGAGACAGGCTCCCTAAGGGCAGAGAGACAGGCTCCCTAAGGGCATAGAGACAGGCTCCCTAAGGGCAGAGAGACAGGCTCCCTAAGGGCATAGAAACAGGCTCCCTAAGGGCATAGAGACAGGCTCACTAAGGGCAGAGAGACAGGCTCCCTAAGGGCATAGAGGCAGGCTCCCTAAGGTCATAGAGACAGGCTCCCTAAGGGCAGAGAGACAGGCTCCCTAAGGGCAGAGAGACAGGCTCCCTAAGGGCAGAGAGACAGGCTCCCTAAGGGCAGAGAGACAGGCTCCCTAAGGGCAGAGAGATAGGCTCCCTAAGGGCATAGAGACAGGCTCCCTAAGGGCAGAGAGACAGGCTCCCTAAGGGCAGAGAGACAGGCTCCCTAAGGGCAGAGAGACAGGCTCCCTAAGGGCATAGCAATAGGATCCCTAAGGGCAGAGTGATAGGTTCCCTAAGGGCAGAGAGATAGGATCCCTATTGGCAGAGAGATAGGCTCCCTAAGGGCAGAGAGATAGGTTCCCTAAGGGCAGAAAGTTAGGCTCCCTATGAGCAGAGCAATAGGATCCCTAAGGGCAGAGAGATAGGTTCCCTAAGGGCAGAGAGATAGTCTCCCTAAGGGCAGAATGATAGGATCCCTATGGGCAGAGAGACAGGCTCCCTAAGGGCAGAGAGACAGGCTCCCTAAGGGCATAGAGACAGGCTCCCTAAGGGCAGAGAGACAGGCTCCCTAAGGGCAGAGAGACAGGATCCCTAAGGGCATAGAGACAGGCTCCCTAAGGGCAGAGAGACATGCTCCCTAAGGGCAGAGAGACAGGCTCCCTAAGGGCATAGAGACAGGCTCCCTAAGGGCAGAGAGACAGGCTCCCTAAGGGCAGAGAGACAGGCTCCCTAAGGGCAGAGAGACAGGCTCCCTAAGGGCATAGCAATAGGATCCCTAAGGGCAGAGTGATAGGTTCCCTAAGGGCAGAGAGATAGGATCCCTATTGGCAGAGAGATAGGCTCCCTAAGGGCAGAGAGATAGGTTCCCTAAGGGCAGAAAGTTAGGCTCCCTATGAGCAGAGCAATAGGATCCCTAAGGGCAGAGAGATAGGATCCCTAAGGGCAGAGAGATAGGTTCCCTAAGGGCAGAGAGATAGTCTCCCTAAGGGCAGAATGATAGGATCCCTATGGGCAGAGAGATAGGATCCCTAAGGGCAGAGAGATAGGATCCCTATGGGCAGAGAGATAGGCTCCCTATGGGCAGAACGATAGGCTCCTTATGAGCATAGCAATAGGATCCCTAAGGGCAGAGAGACAGGCTCCCTAAGGGCAGAGAGACAGGCTCCCTAAGGGCATAGAGACAGGCTCCCTAAGGGCAGAGAGACAGGCTCCCTAAGGGCAGAGAGACAGGATCCCTAAGGGCATAGAGACAGGCTCCCTAAGGGCAGAGAGACAGGCTCCCTAAGGGCAGAGAGACAGGCTCCCTAAGGGCATAGAGACAGGCTCCCTAAGGGCATAGAGACAGGCTCCCTAAGGGCATAGAGACAGGCTCCCTAAGGGCATAGAGACAGGCTCCCTAAGGGCATAGAGACAGGCTCCCTAAGGGCGGATAGACAGGCTCCCTAAGGGCATAGAGGCAGGCTCCCTAAGGTCAGAGAGACAGGCTCCCTAAGGGCAGAGAGACAGGCTCCCTAAGGGCAAAGAGACAGGCTCCCTAAGGCCAGAGACACAGGCTCCCTAAGGGCATAGAGACAGGCTCCCTAAGGGCATAGAGACAGGCTCCCTAAGGGCATAGAGACAGGCTCCCTAAGGGCAGATAGACAGGCTCCCTAAGGGCAGAGAGACAGGATCCCTAAGGGTAGAGAGATAGGTTCCCTAAGGGCAGAACAATATGATCCCTATGGGCAGAGAGACAGGCTCCCTAAGGGCAGAGAGACAGGCTCCCTAAGGGCATAGAGACAGGCTCCCTAAGGGCAGAGAGACAGGCTCCCTAAGGGCAGAGAGACAGGATCCCTAAGGGCATAGAGACAGGCTCCCTAAGGGCAGAGAGACAGGCTCCCTAAGGGCAGAGAGACAGGCTCCCTAAGGGCATAGAGACATGCTCCCTAAGGGCATAGAGACAGGCTCCCTAAGGGCAGAGAGACAGGCTCCCTAAGGGCATAGAGGCAGGCTCCCTAAGTTCATAGAGACAGGCTCCCTAAGGGCAGAGAGACAGGCTCCCTAAGGGCAGAGAGACAGACTCCCTAAGGGTAAAGAGACAGGCTCCCTAAGGGCAGAGAGACAGGCTCCCTAAGGGCATAGAGACAGGCTCCTTAAGGGCAGATAGACAGGCTCCCTAAGGGCAGAGAGACAGGCTCCCTAAGGGTAGAGAGACAGGCTCCCTAAGGGCAGAGATACAGGCTCCCTAAGGGCATAGAGACAGGCTCCCTAAGGGCATAGAGACAGGATCCCTAAGGGCATAGAGACAGGCTCCCTAAGGGCAGAGAGACAGGCTCCCTAAGGGCAGAGAGACAGGCTCCCTAAGGGCATAGAGACAGGCTCCCTAAGGGCATAGAGACAGGCTCCCTAAGGGCATAGAGACAGGCTCCCTAAGGGCATAGAGACAGGCTCCCTAAGGGCATAGAGACAGGCTCCCTAAGGGCATAGAGGCAGGCTCCCTAAGGGCAGAGAGGCAGGCTCCCTAAGGGCATAGAGGCAGGCTCCCTAAGGTCAGAGAGACAGGCTCCCTAAGGGCAGAGAGACAGGCTCCCTAAGGGCAAAGAGACAGGCTCCCTAAGGCCAGAGACACAGGCTCCCTAAGGGCATAGAGACAGGCTCCCTAAGGGCATAGAGACAGGCTCCCTAAGGGCATAGAGACAGGCTCCCTAAGGGCAGATAGACAGGCTCCCTAAGGGCATAGAGGCAGGCTCCCTAAGGTCAGAGAGACAGGCTCCCTAAGTGCAGAGAGACAGGCTCCCTAAGGGCAAAGAGACAGGCTCCCTAAGGCCAGAGACACAGGCTCCCTAAGGGCATAGAGACAGGCTCCCTAAGGGCATAGAGACAGGCTCCCTAAGGGCATAGAGACAGGCTCCCTAAGGGCAGATAGACAGGCTCCCTAAGGGCAGAGAGACAGGATCCCTAAGGGCAGAGAGACAGGCTCCCTAAGGGCATAGAGACAGGCTCCCTAAGGGCATAGAGACAGGCTCCCTAAGGGCATAGAGACAGGCTCCCTAAGGGCAGAGAGACAGGCTCCCTAAGGGCAGAGAGACAGGCTCCCTAAGGGCAAAGAGACAGGCTCCCTAAGGCCAGAGACACAGGCTCCCTAAGGGCATAGAGACAGGCTCCCTAAGGGCATAGAGACAGGCTCCCTAAGGGCATAGAGACAGGCTCCCTAAGGGCAGATAGACAGGCTCCCTAAGGGCATAGAGGCAGGCTCCCTAAGGTCAGAGAGACAGGCTCCCTAAGTGCAGAGAGACAGGCTCCCTAAGGGCAAAGAGACAGGCTCCCTAAGGCCAGAGACACAGGCTCCCTAAGGGCATAGAGACAGGCTCCCTAAGGGCATAGAGACAGGCTCCCTAAGGTCATAGAGACAGGCTCCCTAAGGGCAGAGAGACAGGCTCCCTAAGGGCAGAGAGACAGGCTCCCTAAGGGCAGAGAGACAGGCTCCCTAAGGGCAGAGAGACAGGCTCCCTAAGGGCATAGAGACAGGCTCCCTAAGGGCATAGAGACAGGCTCCCTAAGGGCATAGAGACAGGCTCCCTAATGGCAGAGAGACAGGCTCCCTAAGGGCATAGAGGCAGGCTCCCTAAGGTCAGAGAGGCAGGCTCCCTAAGGGCAGAGAGACAGGCTCCCTAAGGGCAAAGAGACAGGCTCCCTAAGGCCATAGAGACAGGCTCCCTAAGGGCATAGAGACAGGCTCCCTAAGGGCAGATAGACAGGCTCCCTAAGGGCAGAGAGACAGGATCCCTAAGGGTAGAGAGATAGGTTCCCTAAGGGCAGAAAGATAGGCTCCTTATGAGCAGAGCAACAGGATCCCTAAGGGCAGAGAGATAGGTTCCCTAAGGGCAGAGAGACAGGCTCCCTATGGGCAGAACAATATGATCCCTATGGGCAGAGAGACAGGCTCCCTAAGGGCAGAGAGACAGGCTCCCTAAGGACATAGAGACAGGCTTCCTAAGGGCAGAGAGACAGGCTCCCTAAGGGCAGAGAGACAGGATCCCTAAGGGCATAGAGACAGGCTCACTAAGGGCAGAGAGACAGGCTCCCTAAGGGCAGAGAGACAGGCTCCCTACGGGCATAGAGACAGGCTCCCTAAGGTTATAGAGACAGGCTCCCTAAGGGCATAGAGACAGGCTCCCTAAGGGCAGAGAGACAGGC
Organism: Salvelinus namaycush; assembly: GCF_016432855.1. Taxonomy (NCBI): domain Eukaryota; kingdom Metazoa; phylum Chordata; class Actinopteri; order Salmoniformes; family Salmonidae; genus Salvelinus; species Salvelinus namaycush. The sequence continues at coordinate 28,745,863 of NC_052323.1, forward strand.
TCCCTAAGGGCAGAGAGACAGGCTCCCTAAGGGCATAGAGGCAGGCTCCCTAAGGGCAGAGAGACAGGCTCCCTAAGGGCAGAGAGACAGGCTCCCTAATGGCAGAGAGACAGGCTCCCTAAGGGCATAGAGACAGGCTCCCTAAGGGCAGAGAGACAGGCTCCCTAAGGGCAGAGAGACAGGCTCCCTAAGGGCAGAGAGACAGGCTCCCTAAGGGTAAAGAGACAGGCTCCCTAAGGGCAGAGAGACAGGCTCCCTAAGGGCAGAGAGACAGGCTCCCTAAGGGTAGAGAGACAGGCTCCCTAAGGGCAGAGATACAGGCTCCCTAAGGGCATAGAGACAGGCTCCCTAAGGGCATAGAGACAGGCTCCATAAGGGCAGAGAGACAGGCTCCCTAAGGGCAGAGAGACAGGCTCCCTAAGGGCATAGAGACAGGCTCACTAAGGGCAGAGAGACAGGCTCCCTAAGGGCATAGAGGCAGGCTCCCTAAGGTCATAGAGACAGGCTCCCTAAGGGCAGAGAGACAGGCTCCCTAAGGGCAGAGAGACAGGCTCCCTAAGGGCAGAGAGACAGGCTCCCTAAGGGCAGAGAGACAGGCTCCCTAAGGGCAGAGAGATAGGTTCCCTAAGGGCATAGAGACAGGCTCCCTAAGGGCAGAGAGACAGGCTCCCTAAGGGCAGAGAGACAGGCTCCCTAAGGGCAGAGAGACAGGCTCCCTAAGGGCATAGCAATAGGATCCCTAAGGGCAGAGTGATAGGTTCCCTAAGGGCAGAGAGATAGGATCCCTATTGGCAGAGAGATAGGCTCCCTAAGGGCAGAGAGATAGGTTCCCTAAGGGTAGAAAGTTAGGCTCCCTATGAGCAGAGCAATAGGATCCCTAAGGGCAGAGAGATAGGTTCCCTAAGGGCAGAGAGATAGTCTCCCTAAGGGCAGAATGATAGGATCCCTATGGGCAGAGAGACAGGCTCCCTAAGGGCAGAGAGACAGGCTCCCTAAGGGCAGAGAGACAGGCTCCCTAAGGGCAGAGAGACAGGATCCCTAAGGGCATAGAGACAGGCTCCCTAAGGGCAGAGAGACAGGCTCCCTAAGGGCAGAGAGACAGGCTCCCTAAGGGCATAGAGACAGGCTCCCTAAGGGCATAGAGACAGGCTCCCTAAGGGCATAGAGACAGGCTCCCTAAGGGCATAGAGACAGGCTCCCTAAGGGCATAGAGACAGGCTCCCTAAGGGCGGATAGACAGGCTCCCTAAGGGCATAGAGGCAGGCTCCCTAAGGTCAGAGAGACAGGCTCCCTAAGGGCAGAGAGACAGGCTCCCTAAGGGCAAAGAGACAGGCTCCCTAAGGCCAGAGACACAGGCTCCCTAAGGGCATAGAGACAGGCTCCCTAAGGGCATAGAGACAGGCTCCCTAAGGGCATAGAGACAGGCTCCCTAAGGGCAGATAGACAGGCTCCCTAAGGGCAGAGAGACAGGATCCCTAAGGGTAGAGAGATAGGTTCCCTAAGGGCAGAACAATATGATCCCTATGGGCAGAGAGACAGGCTCCCTAAGGGCAGAGAGACAGGCTCCCTAAGGGCATAGAGACAGGCTCCCTAAGGGCAGAGAGACAGGCTCCCTAAGGGCAGAGAGACAGGATCCCTAAGGGCATAGAGACAGGCTCCCTAAGGGCAGAGAGACAGGCTCCCTAAGGGCAGAGAGACAGGCTCCCTAAGGGCATAGAGACATGCTCCCTAAGGGCATAGAGACAGGCTCCCTAAGGGCAGAGAGACAGGCTCCCTAAGGGCATAGAGGCAGGCTCCCTAAGTTCATAGAGACAGGCTCCCTAAGGGCAGAGAGACAGGCTCCCTAAGGGCAGAGAGACAGACTCCCTAAGGGTAAAGAGACAGGCTCCCTAAGGGCAGAGAGACAGGCTCCCTAAGGGCATAGAGACAGGCTCCTTAAGGGCAGATAGACAGGCTCCCTAAGGGCAGAGAGACAGGCTCCCTAAGGGTAGAGAGACAGGCTCCCTAAGGGCAGAGATACAGGCTCCCTAAGGGCATAGAGACAGGCTCCCTAAGGGCATAGAGACAGGATCCCTAAGGGCATAGAGACAGGCTCCCTAAGGGCAGAGAGACAGGCTCCCTAAGGGCAGAGAGACAGGCTCCCTAAGGGCATAGAGACAGGCTCCCTAAGGGCATAGAGACAGGCTCCCTAAGGGCATAGAGACAGGCTCCCTAAGGGCATAGAGACAGGCTCCCTAAGGGCATAGAGACAGGCTCCCTAAGGGCATAGAGGCAGGCTCCCTAAGGGCAGAGAGGCAGGCTCCCTAAGGGCATAGAGGCAGGCTCCCTAAGGTCAGAGAGACAGGCTCCCTAAGGGCAGAGAGACAGGCTCCCTAAGGGCAAAGAGACAGGCTCCCTAAGGCCAGAGACACAGGCTCCCTAAGGGCATAGAGACAGGCTCCCTAAGGGCATAGAGACAGGCTCCCTAAGGGCATAGAGACAGGCTCCCTAAGGGCAGATAGACAGGCTCCCTAAGGGCATAGAGGCAGGCTCCCTAAGGTCAGAGAGACAGGCTCCCTAAGTGCAGAGAGACAGGCTCCCTAAGGGCAAAGAGACAGGCTCCCTAAGGCCAGAGACACAGGCTCCCTAAGGGCATAGAGACAGGCTCCCTAAGGGCATAGAGACAGGCTCCCTAAGGGCATAGAGACAGGCTCCCTAAGGGCAGATAGACAGGCTCCCTAAGGGCAGAGAGACAGGATCCCTAAGGGCAGAGAGACAGGCTCCCTAAGGGCATAGAGACAGGCTCCCTAAGGGCATAGAGACAGGCTCCCTAAGGGCATAGAGACAGGCTCCCTAAGGTCAGAGAGACAGGCTCCCTAAGGGCAGAGAGACAGGCTCCCTAAGGGCAAAGAGACAGGCTCCCTAAGGCCAGAGACACAGGCTCCCTAAGGGCATAGAGACAGGCTCCCTAAGGGCAGAGAGACAGGCTCCCTAAGGGCATAGAGACAGGCTCCCTAAGGGCAGATAGACAGGCTCCCTAAGGGCATAGAGGCAGGCTCCCTAAGGTCAGAGAGACAGGCTCCCTAAGTGCAGAGAGACAGGCTCCCTAAGGGCAAAGAGACAGGCTCCCTAAGGCCAGAGACACAGGCTCCCTAAGGGCATAGAGACAGGCTCCCTAAGGGCATAGAGACAGGCTCCCTAAGGTCATAGAGACAGGCTCCCTAAGGTCATAGAGACAGGCTCCCTAAGGGCAGATAGACAGGCTCCCTAAGGGCAGAGAGACAGGCTCCCTAAGGGCAGAGAGACAGGCTCCCTAAGGGCATAGAGACAGGCTCCCTAAGGGCATAGAGACAGGCTCCCTAAGGGCATAGAGACAGGCTCCCTAATGGCAGAGAGACAGGCTCCCTAAGGGCATAGAGGCAGGCTCCCTAAGGTCAGAGAGGCAGGCTCCCTAAGGGCAGAGAGACAGGCTCCCTAAGGGCAAAGAGACAGGCTCCCTAAGGCCATAGAGACAGGCTCCCTAAGGGCATAGAGACAGGCTCCCTAAGGGCAGATAGACAGGCTCCCTAAGGGCAGAGAGACAGGATCCCTAAGGGTAGAGAGATAGGTTCCCTAAGGGCAGAAAGATAGGCTCCTTATGAGCAGAGCAACAGGATCCCTAAGGGCAGAGAGATAGGTTCCCTAAGGGCAGAGAGACAGGCTCCCTATGGGCAGAACAATATGATCCCTATGGGCAGAGAGACAGGCTCCCTAAGGGCAGAGAGACAGGCTCCCTAAGGACATAGAGACAGGCTTCCTAAGGGCAGAGAGACAGGCTCCCTAAGGGCAGAGAGACAGGATCCCTAAGGGCATAGAGACAGGCTCACTAAGGGCAGAGAGACAGGCTCCCTAAGGGCAGAGAGACAGGCTCCCTACGGGCATAGAGACAGGCTCCCTAAGGTTATAGAGACAGGCTCCCTAAGGGCATAGAGACAGGCTCCCTAAGGGCAGAGAGACAGGCTCCCTAAGGGCAGAGAGACAGGCTCCCTAAGGGCATAGAGGCAGGCTCCCTAAGGGCAGAGAGACAGGCTCCCTAAGGGCAGAGAGACAGGCTCCCTAATGGCAGAGAGACAGGCTCCCTAAGGGCATAGAGACAGGCTCCCTAAGGGCAGAGAGACAGGCTCCCTAAGGGCAGAGAGACAGGCTCCCTAAGGGCAGAGAGACAGGCTCCCTAAGGGTAAAGAGACAGGCTCCCTAAGGGCAGAGAGACAGGCTCCCTAAGGGCAGAGAGACAGGCTCCCTAAGGGTAGAGAGACAGGCTCCCTAAGGGCAGAGATACAGGCTCCCTAAGGGCATAGAGACAGGCTCCCTAAGGGCATAGAGACAGGCTCCATAAGGGCAGAGAGACAGGCTCCCTAAGGGCAGAGAGACAGGCTCCCTAAGGGCATAGAGACAGGCTCACTAAGGGCAGAGAGACAGGCTCCCTAAGGGCATAGAGGCAGGCTCCCTAAGGTCATAGAGACAGGCTCCCTAAGGGCAGAGAGACAGGCTCCCTAAGGGCAGAGAGACAGGCTCCCTAAGGGCAGAGAGACAGGCTCCCTAAGGGCAGAGAGACAGGCTCCCTAAGGGCAGAGAGATAGGTTCCCTAAGGGCAGAGAGACAGGCTCCCTAAGGGCAGAGAGACAGGCTCCCTAAGGGCAGAGAGACAGGCTCCCTAAGGGCAGAGAGACAGGCTCCCTAAGGGCATAGCAATAGGATCCCTAAGGGCAGAGTGATAGGTTCCCTAAGGGCAGAGAGATAGGATCCCTATTGGCAGAGAGATAGGCTCCCTAAGGGCAGAGAGATAGGTTCCCTAAGGGTAGAAAGTTAGGCTCCCTATGAGCAGAGCAATAGGATCCCTAAGGGCAGAGAGATAGGTTCCCTAAGGGCAGAGAGATAGTCTCCCTAAGGGCAGAATGATAGGATCCCTATGGGCAGAGAGACAGGCTCCCTAAGGGCAGAGAGACAGGCTCCCTAAGGGCATAGAGACAGGCTCCCTAAGGGCAGAGAGACAGGCTCCCTAAGGGCAGAGAGACAGGATCCCTAAGGGCATAGAGACAGGCTCCCTAAGGGCAGAGAGACATGCTCCCTAAGGGCAGAGAGACAGGCTCCCTAAGGGCATAGAGACAGGCTCCCTAAGGGCAGAGAGACAGGCTCCCTAAGGGCAGAGAGACAGGCTCCCTAAGGGCAGAGAGACAGGCTCCCTAAGGGCATAGCAATAGGATCCCTAAGGGCAGAGTGATAGGTTCCCTAAGGGCAGAGAGATAGGATCCCTATTGGCAGAGAGATAGGCTCCCTAAGGGCAGAGAGATAGGTTCCCTAAGGGCAGAAAGTTAGGCTCCCTATGAGCAGAGCAATAGGATCCCTAAGGGCAGAGAGATAGGATCCCTAAGGGCAGAGAGATAGGTTCCCTAAGGGCAGAGAGATAGTCTCCCTAAGGGCAGAATGATAGGATCCCTATGGGCAGAGAGATAGGATCCCTAAGGGCAGAGAGATAGGATCCCTATGGGCAGAGAGATAGGCTCCCTATGGGCAGAACGATAGGCTCCTTATGAGCATAGCAATAGGATCCCTAAGGGCAGAGAGACAGGCTCCCTAAGGGCAGAGAGACAGGCTCCCTAAGGGCATAGAGACAGGCTCCCTAAGGGCAGAGAGACAGGCTCCCTAAGGGCAGAGAGACAGGATCCCTAAGGGCATAGAGACAGGCTCCCTAAGGGCAGAGAGACAGGCTCCCTAAGGGCAGAGAGACAGGCTCCCTAAGGGCATAGAGACAGGCTCCCTAAGGGCATAGAGACAGGCTCCCTAAGGGCATAGAGACAGGCTCCCTAAGGGCATAGAGACAGGCTCCCTAAGGGCATAGAGACAGGCTCCCTAAGGGCGGATAGACAGGCTCCCTAAGGGCATAGAGGCAGGCTCCCTAAGGTCAGAGAGACAGGCTCCCTAAGGGCAGAGAGACAGGCTCCCTAAGGGCAAAGAGACAGGCTCCCTAAGGCCAGAGACACAGGCTCCCTAAGGGCATAGAGACAGGCTCCCTAAGGGCATAGAGACAGGCTCCCTAAGGGCATAGAGACAGGCTCCCTAAGGGCAGATAGACAGGCTCCCTAAGGGCAGAGAGACAGGATCCCTAAGGGTAGAGAGATAGGTTCCCTAAGGGCAGAACAATATGATCCCTATGGGCAGAGAGACAGGCTCCCTAAGGGCAGAGAGACAGGCTCCCTAAGGGCATAGAGACAGGCTCCCTAAGGGCAGAGAGACAGGCTCCCTAAGGGCAGAGAGACAGGATCCCTAAGGGCATAGAGACAGGCTCCCTAAGGGCAGAGAGACAGGCTCCCTAAGGGCAGAGAGACAGGCTCCCTAAGGGCATAGAGACATGCTCCCTAAGGGCATAGAGACAGGCTCCCTAAGGGCAGAGAGACAGGCTCCCTAAGGGCATAGAGGCAGGCTCCCTAAGTTCATAGAGACAGGCTCCCTAAGGGCAGAGAGACAGGCTCCCTAAGGGCAGAGAGACAGACTCCCTAAGGGTAAAGAGACAGGCTCCCTAAGGGCAGAGAGACAGGCTCCCTAAGGGCATAGAGACAGGCTCCTTAAGGGCAGATAGACAGGCTCCCTAAGGGCAGAGAGACAGGCTCCCTAAGGGTAGAGAGACAGGCTCCCTAAGGGCAGAGATACAGGCTCCCTAAGGGCATAGAGACAGGCTCCCTAAGGGCATAGAGACAGGATCCCTAAGGGCATAGAGACAGGCTCCCTAAGGGCAGAGAGACAGGCTCCCTAAGGGCAGAGAGACAGGCTCCCTAAGGGCATAGAGACAGGCTCCCTAAGGGCATAGAGACAGGCTCCCTAAGGGCATAGAGACAGGCTCCCTAAGGGCATAGAGACAGGCTCCCTAAGGGCATAGAGACAGGCTCCCTAAGGGCATAGAGGCAGGCTCCCTAAGGGCAGAGAGGCAGGCTCCCTAAGGGCATAGAGGCAGGCTCCCTAAGGTCAGAGAGACAGGCTCCCTAAGGGCAGAGAGACAGGCTCCCTAAGGGCAAAGAGACAGGCTCCCTAAGGCCAGAGACACAGGCTCCCTAAGGGCATAGAGACAGGCTCCCTAAGGGCATAGAGACAGGCTCCCTAAGGGCATAGAGACAGGCTCCCTAAGGGCAGAGAGACAGGCTCCCTAAGGGCATAGAGGCAGGCTCCCTAAGGTCAGAGAGACAGGCTCCCTAAGTGCAGAGAGACAGGCTCCCTAAGGGCAAAGAGACAGGCTCCCTAAGGCCAGAGACACAGGCTCCCTAAGGGCATAGAGACAGGCTCCCTAAGGGCATAGAGACAGGCTCCCTAAGGGCATAGAGACAGGCTCCCTAAGGGCAGATAGACAGGCTCCCTAAGGGCAGAGAGACAGGATCCCTAAGGGTAGAGAGATAGGTTCCCTAAGGGCAGAACAATATGATCCCTATGGGCAGAGAGACAGGCTCCCTAAGGGCAGAGAGACAGGCTCCCTAAGGGCATAGAGACAGGCTCCCTAAGGGCAGAGAGACAGGCTCCCTAAGGGCAGAGAGACAGGATCCCTAAGGGCATAGAGACAGGCTCCCTAAGGGCAGAGAGACAGGCTCCCTAAGGGCAGAGAGACAGGCTCCCTAAGGGCATAGAGACATGCTCCCTAAGGGCATAGAGACAGGCTCCCTAAGGGCAGAGAGACAGGCTCCCTAAGGGCATAGAGGCAGGCTCCCTAAGTTCATAGAGACAGGCTCCCTAAGGGCAGAGAGACAGGCTCCCTAAGGGCAGAGAGACAGACTCCCTAAGGGTAAAGAGACAGGCTCCCTAAGGGCAGAGAGACAGGCTCCCTAAGGGCATAGAGACAGGCTCCTTAAGGGCAGATAGACAGGCTCCCTAAGGGCAGAGAGACAGGCTCCCTAAGGGTAGAGAGACAGGCTCCCTAAGGGCAGAGATACAGGCTCCCTAAGGGCATAGAGACAGGCTCCCTAAGGGCATAGAGACAGGCTACATAAGGGCAGAGAGACAGGCTCCCTAAGGGCAGAGAGACAGGCTTCCTAAGGGCAGAGAGACAGGCTCCCTAAGGGCAGAGAGACAGGCTCCCTAATTGCATAGAGACAGGCTCCCTAAGGGCAGAGAGACAGGCTCCCTAAGGGCAGAGAGACAGGCTCCCGAAGGGTAAAGAGACAGGCTCCCTAAGGGCAGATAGACAGGCTCCCTAAGGGCAGAGAGACAGGCTCCCTAAGGGTAGAGAGACAGGCTCCCTAAGGGCAGAGATACAGGCTCCCTAAGGGCATAGAGACAGGCTCCCTAAGGGCATAGAGACAGGCTCCATAAGGGCAGAGAGACAGGCTCCCTAAGGGCAGAGAGACAGGCTCCCTAAGGGCAGAGAGACAGGCTCCCTAACGGCAGAGAGACAGGCTCCCTAAGGGCAGAGAGACAGGCTCCCTAAGGGCATAGAGGCAGGCTCCCTTACGTCATAGAGACAGGCTCCCTAAGGGCAGAGAGACAGGCTCCCTAAGGGCAGAGAGACAGGCTCCCTAAGGGCATAGAGACAGGCTCCCTAAGGGCAGAGAGACAGGCTCCCTAAGGGCAAAGAGACAGGCTCCCTAAGGGCAGAGAGACAGGCTCCCTAAGGGCAGAGAGACAGGCTCCCTAAGGGCATAGAGACAGGCTCCCTAAGGGCAGATAGACTGGCTCCCTAAGGGCAGAAAGACAGGATCCCTAAGGCTAGAGAGATAGGTTCCCTAAGGGCAGAAAGATAGGCTCCCTATGAGCAGAGCAATAGGATCCCTAAGGGCAGAGAGACAGGCTCCCTAAGGGCAGAGAGACAGGCTCCCTAAGGGCAGAACAATAGGATCCCTATGGGCAGAGAGACATGCTCCCTAAGGGCAGAGAGACAGGCTCCCTAAGGGCATAGAGACAAGCTCCATAAGTGCAGAGAGACAGGCTCCCTAAGGGCAGAGAGACAGGATCCCTAAGGGCAGAGAGACTGGCTCCCTAAGGGCAGAGAGACAGGCTACCTAAGGGCAGAGATACAGGCTCCCTAAGGACATAGAGACAGGCTCCCTAAGGGCAGAGAGACAGGCTCCCTAAGGGCAGAGAGACCGGCTCCCTAAGGGCAGAGAGACAGGCTCCCTAAGGGCATAGAGACAGGCTCCCTAAGGGCAGAGAGACAGGCTCCCTAAGGGCATAGAGACAGGCTCCCTAAGGGCATAGAGACAGGCTCCCTAAGGGCAGATAGACAGGCTCCCTAAGGGCAGAGAGACAGGATCCCTAAGGGTAGAGAGATAGGTTCCCTAAGGGCAGAAAGATAGGCTCCCTATGAGCAGAGCAATAGGATCCCTAAGGGCAGAGAGACAGGCTCCCTAAGGGCAGAGAGACAGGCTCCCTAAGGGCATAGAGACAAGCTCCATAAGTGCAGAGAGACAGGCTCCCTAAGGGCAGAGAGACAGGATCCCTAAGGGCATAGAGACAGGCTCCCTAAGGGCAGAGAGACAGGCTACCTAAGGGCTGAGAGACAGGCTCCCTAAGGGCATAGAGACAGGCTCCCTAAGGGCAGAGAGACAGGCTCCCTAAGGGCAGAGAGACAGGCTCCCTAAGGGCAAAGAGACAGGCTCCCTAAGGGCAGAGAGACAGGCTCCCTAAGGGCATAGAGACAGGCTCCCTAAGGGCATAGAGACAGGCTCCCTAAGGGCAGATAGACAGGCTCCCTAAGGGCAGAGAGACAGGCTCCCTAAGGGTAGAGAGACAGGCTCCCTAAGGGCAGAGATACAGGCTCCCTAAGGGCATAGAGACAGGCTCCCTAAGGGCAGAGAGACAGGCTCCCTAAGGGCAGAGAGACCGGCTCCCTAAGGGCAGAGAGACAGGCTCCCTAAGGGCATAGAGACAGGCTCCCTAAGGGCAGAGAGACAGGCTCCCTAAGGGCAGAGAGACAGGCTCCCTAAGGGCATAGAGACAGGCTCCCTAAGGGCAGAGAGACAGGCTCCCTAAGGGCAGAGAGACAGGCTCCCTAAGGGCAGAGAGACAGGCTCCCTAAGGGCAGAGAGACAGGCTCCCTAAGGGCAGAGAGACAGGCTCCCTAAGGGCAGAGAGACAGGCTCCCTAAGGGCAGAGAGACAGGCTCCCTAAGGGCAGAGAGACAGACTCCCTAAGGGCAGAGAGACAGGCTCCCTAAGGGCATAGAGACAGGCTCCCTAAGGGCAGATAGACAGACTCCCTAAGGGCATAGAGACAGGCTCCCTAAGGGCAGAGAGAGAGGCTCCCTATGGGCAGAGAGACAGGCTCCCTAAGGGCCCTGGTCAACAGTAGTGCCCCATATAAGGAATAGTGTGCCATTCGGATCCCATCCAGTGTCTGTAGCCCTCAACACTCGGACCCATATAGGGGTTGAAAAATAGCAGATTCGGGTACTAATAAGCTCCAAAATTGGATACGTAGAGGGTGTCCAGTAACATGCTGTACATGACGTCAAACCTCAGGCTCTGTGCTTCACAAGTCTGTAAGGGTTTAGACTGACAGCCGTTGTGAACTTGAGCACCTCGCGAGACAAGAAGTTGTCCCCCAATCCTCCTGCTAATTGGGTAACTTTTGCAAAAAACTATTTGTCTGATTGAGGGAAATGCCGTAAATTAAGAGGAGGATATGTTTTGAAAGATTCAACTTTGTGAATTATAATAAACACTGCTTTGATGTCATACAAGCAAGCCAAACACCTATGAGTCTACATGTGCACTTCACATTTCCATATCATAAAATTCATGTCATGTACAGTGTCAGTGTTTATGATCAGCATGTTTGATGTACTGGTACCAGATGACATGGCGTCATACCCTGGGTTGTTCTGAACAGAATGAAGCTGTGTTTGTTTATTGTAATTCACCAGGGGAACACGCACATAAATGCACTCATGACTCCATTCTATGCCTACCCAAAATCATGATCTGTTTCTCTGAATTGCCTTGTGAAAGCCTAACACTGTAAGATCCTATTGTATAGCTTAGCTAGTCATGTTGGAAATAGAACAAGCTTTAAAATGATGTCCACCTGACCCAGATTGTGTTTTATAATGGACCGCTTTTGGTTTGCATAAACAACAGCAGTAATAGTGTGATGGCGGGGATGCAGGGTTGTGTTCCAAACGAAAAACAACTACAAGTGTACTTGCTCTTTTTCCCTCAACGACACAGCTCAGAGAGCTAAATAAAAGTACCTTGTAGTTGTTCTTTGAGTCATAAAGGTGGATGGAATTTTCTTAGGAACTGTGAACACTTTGGAGAGGTGTGTGTGCCACTTTGGAAATGTGTGTGCCACTTTGGAAATGTGTGTGTGTCCACTTGGAGAGGTGTGTGTGTCCACTTGGAGAGATGTGTGTGTCCACTTGGAGAGGTGTGTGTGTCCACTTGGAGAGGTGTGTGTGTCCACTTTGGAGAGGTGTGTGTGTCCACTTGGAGAGGTGTATGTGTCCACTTGGAGAGGTGTGTGTCCACTTGGAGATGTGTGTGTGTCCACTTGGAGAGGTGTCTGTGTCCACTTGGAGATCCCAGTTAGTCCTCTCACTCAAACCCTTGTTTTGTCTTATGTTTGGATTCAATCTGGTGTCAGGTGAACTGTTGTGTCCTCTCACCTTTGGTCTAAGAATTGTCATATCATCTCTAAACGTCCCTTTCAATTGCTACCGTGGTTACGCATGTGCTTTTTATATTTCTTCTGTAAGAAACATTAACATTTAGCACAATCCATATATGCAAATTCCCACGAGACTAAAGGGTTAGTCAAACTGATCAGACACCCAGGAATAAACACAGGTTTGGAGCTAAGACTGTCTGAAGTAAATCAGGACCCCCATTTAACGTGTGTGTGAGCCCGCATAATTTCTCCCTGAAACCATTTACAATCTGACAAGCCATAATGAATGCCAGTAAACTTATTGCCCTGAAAGATAAACTTTAATCAAGCTTTTTTTTGTCTGTCCTCTGTTTGAGCATGCCCTGGCATGTCCTGCAGTGTATGCAGCAGAGTGAAAGCAAATAGCAAACGGGAAGTAATTTAAGAGTTTTCATTTAAATGTGAAGGCCCTCGCTAATATAATCACCTAGGAGATTGTCAGCAGTGACCCTCCAATCAATCTGTGTGTGATTCATTATAATCACAGAAGGGTACGTCATTAATGAGACCTCATATTGTCCACTTTAAGATTCGTAGGCCGTGCTGGAATGTTCCATACAGACTTTTATTTCATTATGCTTTGTTCATATCCCACAGGTGCTTGTACAGCCACACAGTATCATGTGTGGTGAATAATGATTGTTTACTGATAAACAGATGAAATTAAAAACAACACAAGTGATGTCTACAAAGGCCATAATTATCTGTTATACCTCCATGTAGGCTCATCGGCTGCAAAAAAATGAAGACATTCCCGTATACAACCTTTATAGCGAGCATAGGATAATTGATCTTCATCAACAAACAGAAAAGTTAATTAAAATCATTAATTGAATCTTATAATATAGAGGACATAATGCATTTGTATTTTTTTAATAATACCGAATCCAATTTTCCCTCTACTATGCTCTGTCTGGATTACCATAGCCTAATGCAGAATACCATTTCAGCAGGCAGCATCCGAATGTCTTCAATACAAGATTACCAACTGACAAAGGTTTTTTGGGGTTGCAGGCTGATTATTGACTGCAGGCGGAGATTAAAAGTCGGAACTGCAACATAGCTGACAGTTTGGTTATCTCTCTTTGTTGGACTAAATGAAAATCATGGCCTGAATCCGTCAACGGAGATGTAACAAAATGTGAGCACATTATTGATGTCCTCTTGCTTTTTCGATTGGCAGAGAAATCAGTTGATTGAGCTCCATTGCAGACGGCAGGGTGAAATAAACTCCTCCGGTAACCTAGCTAAGTAAGCATCCTACATTTACGGATGGAGGAGAGATGAGTTACTTTTTATTGAACAAAACTGGCTAAATTTGAAGGAACTAACGACAAAGTGAAGTGTGAGTTACGTCCAGGAAACACAGTGGGTAAATGGTGAAAACAATGGAAGTAAATACTACTCTACACCCACATCATTGGTGCCTGAGGAAGTATGGTGTTGAATACATCTTTGCAATGAAGCATATACTGTACAATGTGGTTCTAAACATTCTAGAATAATTGTATTGTGACCCTATCAAAAGTCTAGTAAACTGTTTTAATGTCAACAAACCTGGGGTAGTCTTTTATCTTCTCTTTCCTTTGGAAAGGTTATGCAGCCACATTTTCACCCATCTGTGGAAACCAGCTATTAAATAATCTATATTTTTTAACCTGATGTGCCCATCCCTTGTGCTCTCAGCGTAGTGGCATAATGTCATAATCTGTATCCAAAATGGGTACACTGGATTTAGCTACCCGGTGACAAAATCACAGTCGACATTGAGATTGTTGAGGGCACATTTACCTTGACTAGAGGGTGACCCAGGGGGAGTTGCCAACGTATGTGTCAGGGAAAACGACAATGTCTCATGAATTTCTTGACTGCTCCCGTCGTTCAGAAACAGTTAACGCCAAACTGGAGTTCAAATGCAGGCAAAATAGCAGGTAACTTTGCTAAGGCGCTAATGCAGATTTAATTTCCCCTAGTATGCAGTTCTACTGGGAAATAGCTAGAGAGTTGTACTTTGTGTATTTTAAAATACGGATGCTTACAGATGTGATGGAAATATTGGTACCACGGGTGTCAAACACATTTAACAGTTTACAGAGTGGTGCCATGAAGCGCAATGCAAAATTGTACCTTTTGGGGTGTACATAGAATGTGTGTAATAGATCTGTCATTCTCATTGAAAGCAAGCATCATTTATTTTAATTTAACTTTTATTTAACTAGGCAAGACAATTAAGAACAAATTCATATTTACAATCACGGCCTACCCCTGTCAAACCCTGACCCGGACGACTCTGGGCCAATTGTGCGCCGCCCTATGCGACTCACAGTCACGGCAGGTTGTGATACAGCCTGGAATAGAACCAGCGTCTGTAGTGACACCTCTAGCACTGAGATGCAGTGCCTTAGACCGCTTTGCCACTCAAGAGCCCTCGAGTGTTCTATGTGCTCTATTTCTATGCTTCCCCTTCTTAAGTTTAGTTTTTGCATCTTTTACTTTCGTTTTTGTACAACTGCTTCAAACATCTGAAAATACAATATTTTTGGCAATGAAAAATGTATTTCACAGCGGTTAAGATAGTACAATGATTCTACACCAGGGATCTCCAACCCTGTTCCTGGAGAGCTACCGTCCTGTAATGTTTCACCCCAAGCCTGATCTAGCTCACCTGAATCTAATAATTAGCTGGTTGATAAGCTGAACCCGGTTAGTTACAACCTAGCTCTCTAGGAGCAGAGTTGGAGACCGCTGCTCTACACTATCCTTGCTTGATTTGTCAGATACATTGAAATGATGAGAACAATTAGAGTTTTAGCAAACAGGAAATGACGGAGCAATTTATGAATAGTGCTTCTTTAAAACAAAGACAGACAGGGAAGACTATTCAATGGTTACTATTCAATGGTTACTATTTAATGGTTACTATTTAATTGTGTCTGTAAATCAGTGAGATAAGACCATTCAAAACAGCTTTTGCTGCTGCATTAACAAAATTCAGTGATCTCAGCTTTAATGTGAAAGCTTTCAATTAACAACAGCTGACTATAACCCAATAGAGTAAATGATTAACAAAAGCTGACTATAGCCCTATAGAGTAAATGATTAACAACAGCTGACTATAGCCCTATAGAGTAAATGATTAACAACAGCTGACTATAGCCATATAGAGTAAATGATTAACAACAGCTGACTATAACCCTATAGAGTAAATGATTAACAACAGCTGACTATAGCCCTATAGAGTAAATGATTAACAACAGCTGACTATAGCCCTATAGAGTAAATGATTAACAACAGCTGACTATAGTCCTATAGAGTAAATGATTAACAACAGCTGACTATAGCCCTATAGAGTAAATGATTAACAACAGCTGACTATAGCCCTATAGAGTAAATTATTAACAACAGCTGACTATATCCCTATAGAGTAAATGATTAACAACAGCTGACTATAGCCCTATAGAGTAAATGATTAACAACAGCTGACTATAACCCAATAGAGTAAATGAGTAACAACAGCTGACTATAGCCCTATAGAGTAAATGATTAACAATAGCTGACCATAGCCCTATAGAGTAAATGATTAACAACAACTGACAATATCCCTATAGAGTAAATGATTAACAACAGCTGACTATAGCCCTATAGAGTAAATGATTAACAACAGCTGACTATAGCCCTATAGAGTAAATGATTAACAACAGCTGACTATAGCCCTATAGAGTAAATGATTAACAACAACTGACTATATCCCTATAGAGTAAATGATTAACAACAGCTGACTATAGCCCTATAGAGTAAATGATTAACAACAGCTGACTATAACCCAATAGAGTAAATGAGTAACAACAGCTGACTATAGCCCTATAGAGTAAATGATTAACAATAGCTGACCATAGCCCTATAGAGTAAATGATTAACAACAACTGACAATATCCCTATAGAGTAAATGATTAACAACAGCTGACTATAGCCCTATAGAGTAAATGATTAACAACAGCTGACTATAGCCCTATAGAGTAAATGATTAACAACAGCTGACTATAGCCCTATAGAGTAAATGATTAACAACAACTGACTATAGCCCTACAGAGTAAATGATTAACAACAGCTGACTATAACCCAATAGAGTAAATGATTAACAACATCTGACTATAGCCCTATAGAGTAAATGATTAACAACAGCTGACTATAGCCCTATAGAGTAAATGATTAACAACAGCTGACTATAGCCTTATAGAGTAAATGATTAACAACAACTGACTATAGCCCTACAGAGTAAATGATTAACAACAGCTGACTATAGCCCTATAGAGTAAATGATTAACAACAGCTGACTATAGCCCTATAGAGTAAATGATTAACAACAGCTGACTATAGCCCTATAGAGTAAATGATTAACAACAACTGACTATAGCCCTATAGAGTAAATGATTAACAACAGCTGACTATAGCCCTATAGAGTAAATGATTAACAACAACTGACTATAGCCCTACAGAGTAAATGATTAACAACAGCTGACTATAGCCCTATAGAGTAAATGATTAACAACAGCTGACTATAGCTCTATAGAGTAAATGATTAACAACAACTGACTATAGCCCTACAGAGTAAATGATTAACAACAGCTGACTATAGCCCTATAGAGTAAATGATTAACAACAGCTGACTATAGCCCTATAGAGTAAATGATTAACAACAGCTGACTATAGTCCTATAGAGTAAATGATTAACAACAGCTGACTATAGTCCTATAGAGTAAATGATTAACAACAGCTGACTATAGCCCTATAGAGTAAATGAGTAACAACAGCTGACTATAGCCCTATAGAGTAAATGATTAACAACAGCTGACTATAGCCCTATAGAGTAAATGATTAACAACAGCTGACTATAGTCCTATAGAGTAAATGATTAACAACAGCTGACTATAGCCCTATAGAGTAAATGATTAACAACAGCTGACTATAGCCATATAGAGTAAATGATTAACAACAGCTGACTATAGCCCTATAGAGTAAATGATTAACAATAGCTGACTATAGCCCTATAGAGTAAATGATTAACAACAGCTGACTATAGCCCTATAGAGTAAATGATTAACAACAGCTGACTATAGCCCTATAGAGTAAATGATTAACAACAACTGACTATAGCCCTATAGAGTAAATGATTAACAACAGCTGACTATAGCCTTATAGAGTAAATGATTAACAACAACTGACTATAGCCCTACAGAGTAAATGATTAACAACAGCTGACTATAGCCCTATAGAGTAAATGATTAACAACAGCTGACTATAGCCCTATAGAGTAAATGATTAACAACAGCTGACTATAGCCCTATAGAGTAAATGATTAACAACAGCTGACTATAGCCCTATAGAGTAAATGATTAACAACAACTGACTATAGCCCTATAGAGTAAATGATTAACAACAGCTGACTATAGCCCTATAGAGTAAATGATTAACAACAACTGACTATAGCCCTACAGAGTAAATTATTAACAACAGCTGACTATAGCCCTATAGAGTAAATGATTAACAACAGCTGACTATAGCTCTATAGAGTAAATGATTAACAACAACTGACTATAGCCCTACAGAGTAAATGATTAACAACAGCTGACTATAGCCCTATAGAGTAAATGATTAACAACAGCTGACTATAGCCCTATAGAGTAAATGATTAACAACAGCTGACTATAGTCCTATAGAGTAAATGATTAACAACAGCTGACTATAGTCCTATAGAGTAAATGATTAACAACAGCTGACTATAGTCCTATAGAGTAAATGATTAACAACAGCTGACTATAGCCATATAGAGTAAATGAGTAACAACAGCTGACTATAGCCCTATAGAGTAAATGATTAACAACAGCTGACTATAGCCCTATAGAGTAAATGATTAACAACAGCTGACTATAGTCCTATAGAGTAAATGATTAACAACAGCTGACTATAGCCCTATAGAGTAAATGATTAACAACAGCTGACTATAGCCCTATAGAGTAAATGATTAACAACAGCTGACTATAGCCCTATAGAGTAAATGATTAACAATAGCTGACTATAACCCTATAGAGTAAATGATTAACAACAGCTGACTATAGCCCTATAGAGTAAATGATTAACAACAGCTGACTATAGCCCTATAGAGTAAATGATTAACAACAGCTGACTATAGTCCTATAGAGTAAATGATTAACAACAGCTGCCTATAGCCCTATAGAGTAAATGATTAACAACAGCTCCATATAACCCTACAGAGTAAATGATTAACAACAACTGACTATAGCCCTACAGAGTAAATGATTAACAACAACTGACTATAGCCCTATAGAGTAAATGATTAACAACAGCTGACTATAGCCATATAGAGTAAATGATTAACAACAGCTGACTATAACCCTATAGAGTAAATGATTAACAACAGCTGACTATAGCCCTATAGAGTAAATGATTAACAACAGCTGACTATAGCCCTATAGAGTAAATGATTAACAACAGCTGACTATAGTCCTATAGAGTAAATGATTAACAACAGCTGACTATAGCCCTATAGAGTAAATGATTAACAACAGCTGACTATAGCCCTATAGAGTAAATTATTAACAACAGCTGACTATATCCCTATAGAGTAAATGATTAACAACAGCTGACTATAGCCCTATAGAGTAAATGATTAACAACAGCTGACTATAACCCAATAGAGTAAATGAGTAACAACAGCTGACTATAGCCCTATAGAGTAAATGATTAACAATAGCTGACCATAGCCCTATAGAGTAAATGATTAACAACAACTGACAATATCCCTATAGAGTAAATGATTAACAACAGCTGACTATAGCCCTATAGAGTAAATGATTAACAACAGCTGACTATAGCCCTATAGAGTAAATGATTAACAACAGCTGACTATAGCCCTATAGAGTAAATGATTAACAACAGCTGACTATAGCCCTATAGAGTAAATGATTAACAACAACTGACTATAGCCCTACAGAGTAAATGATTAACAACAGCTGACTATAACCCAATAGAGTAAATGATTAACAACATCTGACTATAGCCCTATAGAGTAAATGATTAACAACAGCTGACTATAGCCCTATAGAGTAAATGATTAACAACAGCTGACTATAGCCTTATAGAGTAAATGATTAACAACAACTGACTATAGCCCTACAGAGTAAATGATTAACAACAGCTGACTATAGCCCTATAGAGTAAATGATTAACAACAGCTGACTATAGCCCTATAGAGTAAATGATTAACAACAGCTGACTATAGCCCTATAGAGTAAATGATTAACAACAACTGACTATAGCCCTATAGAGTAAATGATTAACAACAGCTGACTATAGCCCTATAGAGTAAATGATTAACAACAACTGACTATAGCCCTACAGAGTAAATGATTAACAACAGCTGACTATAGCCCTATAGAGTAAATGATTAACAACAGCTGACTATAGCTCTATAGAGTAAATGATTAACAACAACTGACTATAGCCCTACAGAGTAAATGATTAACAACAGCTGACTATAGCCCTATAGAGTAAATGATTAACAACAGCTGACTATAGCCCTATAGAGTAAATGATTAACAACAGCTGACTATAGTCCTATAGAGTAAATGATTAACAACAGCTGACTATAGTCCTATAGAGTAAATGATTAACAACAGCTGACTATAGCCCTATAGAGTAAATGAGTAACAACAGCTGACTATAGCCCTATAGAGTAAATGATTAACAACAGCTGACTATAGCCCTATAGAGTAAATGATTAACAACAGCTGACTATAGTCCTATAGAGTAAATGATTAACAACAGCTGACTATAGCCCTATAGAGTAAATGATTAACAACAGCTGACTATAGCCATATAGAGTAAATGATTAACAACAGCTGACTATAGCCCTATAGAGTAAATGATTAACAATAGCTGACTATAGCCCTATAGAGTAAATGATTAACAACAGCTGACTATAGCCCTATAGAGTAAATGATTAACAACAGCTGACTATAGCCCTATAGAGTAAATGATTAACAACAACTGACTATAGCCCTATAGAGTAAATGATTAACAACAGCTGACTATAGCCTTATAGAGTAAATGATTAACAACAACTGACTATAGCCCTACAGAGTAAATGATTAACAACAGCTGACTATAGCCCTATAGAGTAAATGATTAACAACAGCTGACTATAGCCCTATAGAGTAAATGATTAACAACAGCTGACTATAGCCCTATAGAGTAAATGATTAACAACAGCTGACTATAGCCCTATAGAGTAAATGATTAACAACAACTGACTATAGCCCTATAGAGTAAATGATTAACAACAGCTGACTATAGCCCTATAGAGTAAATGATTAACAACAACTGACTATAGCCCTACAGAGTAAATTATTAACAACAGCTGACTATAGCCCTATAGAGTAAATGATTAACAACAGCTGACTATAGCTCTATAGAGTAAATGATTAACAACAACTGACTATAGCCCTACAGAGTAAATGATTAACAACAGCTGACTATAGCCCTATAGAGTAAATGATTAACAACAGCTGACTATAGTCCTATAGAGTAAATGATTAACAACAGCTGACTATAGCCCTATAGAGTAAATGATTAACAACAGCTGACTATAGCCCTATAGAGTAAATGATTAACAACAGCTGACTATAGCCCTATAGAGTAAATGATTAACAATAGCTGACTATAACCCTATAGAGTAAATGATTAACAACAGCTGACTATAGCCCTATAGAGTAAATGATTAACAACAGCTGACTATAGCCCTATAGAGTAAATGATTAACAACAGCTGACTATAGTCCTATAGAGTAAATGATTAACAACAGCTGCCTATAGCCCTATAGAGTAAATGATTAACAACAGCTCCATATAACCCTACAGAGTAAATGATTAACAACAACTGACTATAGCCCTACAGAGTAAATGATTAACAACAACTGACTATAGCCCTATAGAGTAAATGATTAACAACAGCTGACAATATCCCTATAGAGTAAATGATTAACAACAGCTGCCTATAGCCCTATAGAGTAAATGATTAACAACAGCTCCATATAACCCTACAGAGTAAATGATTAACAACAACTGACTATAGCCCTATAGAGTAAATGATTAACAACAGCTGACTATAGCCCTATAGAGTAAATGATTAACAACAGCTGACTATAGCCCTACAGAGTAAATGATTAACAACAACTGACTATAGCCCTATAGAGTAAATGATTAACAACAGCTGGCTATAGCCCTATAGAGTAAATGATTAACAACAGCTGACTATAGCCCTACAGAGTAAATGATTAACAACAGCTGACTATAGCCCTATAGAGTAAATGATTAACAACAGCTGACTATAGCCCTATAGAGTAAATGATTAACAATAGCTGACTATAGCCCTATAGAGTAAATGATTAACAACAGCTGACTATAGCCCTATAGAGTAAATGATTAACAACAGCTGACAATATCCCTATAGAGTAAATGATTAACAACAGCTGACAATATTCCTATAGAGTAAATGATTAACAACAGCTGACAATATCCCTATAGAGTAAATGATTAACAACAGCTGACTATAGCCCTATAGAGTGCATGCCCAGAAGGGTCAGCTTACCTGGACCATTGGCTCTAGCTTTTTGCAGTAGGAAATAATGACTTGGGAGCGGCAGTAACCTCAATGTTAGAGAGGTGGACTGGTAATTTTCCGGAGGTTTGCTAGTTTGAATTCCAGACCTGACAGAGAAAATCTGGAGGGAGTTAATAAACACATTCAGATTAGTCGTCATGGTTTCACACTACACTAGAGGTTATTTATGACATCATAGCACTCTGTGATTCTCCATCGAACACTGAGAGGAATCACAAGGAATCTACATCATCAATTGTGCCACAGTGGTACTACTACGAGTCAGTCTGCCTTAAATAGACTAATTAGCACCAAAGGAGGAGCTGGCCATATAATTATTCTGCTCCTCTAAGCATGTGTTTTACAGAAGAATGTGTGTCTAATAATAAAGCCAGCACCAAATGCAAGCTGTTAAAGTCCCACCCAGACCAAGGCTACCATTAACATGAATAACCCAGCAGAGTGAGACTCTCTGGGCTAGTCTGGAATCGTGCACAGTGATGACAAACAA
Source organism: Salvelinus namaycush (assembly GCF_016432855.1). Taxonomy (NCBI): domain Eukaryota; kingdom Metazoa; phylum Chordata; class Actinopteri; order Salmoniformes; family Salmonidae; genus Salvelinus; species Salvelinus namaycush. The sequence continues at coordinate 28,767,692 of NC_052323.1, forward strand.
ATCCAGCTCAGAGGCTTTGCGGCGACACCAGGGGATAAATCACAATAGCTTCCAGTCTCAGGCTGGTTCCCAAATTCCCTTATAGGAAACTAAGTTTGACAGGGGCCCTATGGGTAGAGCTCTAAAGAAATGCCTTATGAAGAGAATAGTATGTCATTTGGGACGCAGTATCAGTCATGTATGTGTACTTGATAACTATTGTCATATTCCATGATGTATGGGACAGTGCTAGGTACATCAGATATCACGAAGCCCTGGCTTTGCAACCTACACGGGGAATTTTCTCATAACTAAAGTGAAACTAGGAATAAAGCAAAATTTGATATTCCCGGGAAACCATACTAATGGAAAAACCATGGAAACCATGGTAATGGAATAAACAATTAGGGTTTGTTGCTCCTAGGACAACGACTAAGATGTATTCCCCATGCAGTAAGCAGTTAACCCAATCCAGAATATATGGGGAAAAAGTTAGCATCAGTACTTTGGGAGGAAGACGCACCGTAAACCTTCAGACAATTTGGTCCAATGTTGAATTGTTGCATTTGGGAGACACTTGGCGGGTTGCATCTAAAACACAATATATCACATGCAAATTACACCTACAGTATCAGTCAAAACGTTTGGACACACCTACTCACTCAAGGGTTTTCTTTATTTTGACTATTTTCTACATTGTAGAATAATAGTGAAGACATCAAAACTATGAAATAACACATATGGAATCAGGTAGTAACCAAAAAAGTGTTAAACAAATCAAAATATATTTTAGATTCTTCGTAGTAGCCACCCTTTGACTTGATGACAGTTTTGCACACTCAAATCAAATCAAATCTTACAAATTCACAAGGACTACCTTATACACACAAATGTAAAGGGATGAATACGAATATGTACATATAAATATACGGATGCGATGGACGTGCGGCATAAGCAAGATGCAGTAGATGGTATAGAACACAGTATATACATATGGTCGGAGCTGTGCATGTAGATGAGGTGTGTGACCTGCCGACTGGTCGGAGCTGTGCATATAGATGAGGTGTGTGACCTGCCGACTGGTCGGAGCTGTGCATGTAGATGAGGTGTGTGACCTGCCGACTGGTCGGAGCTGTGCATGTAGATGAGGTGTGTGACCTGCCGACTGGTCGGAGCTGTGCATATAGATGAGGTGTGTGACCTGCCGACTGGTCGGAGCTGTGCATGTGGATGAGGTGTCGCGACCTGCCGACTGGTCGGAGCTGTGCATGTGGATGAGGTGTGTGACCTGCCGACTGGTCGGAGCTGTGCATATAGATGAGGTGTGTGACCTGCCGACTGGTCGGAGCTGTGCATGTGGATGAGGTGTGTGACCTGCCGACTGGTCGGAGCTGTGCATATAGATGAGGTGTGTGACCTGCCGACTGGTCGGAGCTGTGCATGTGGATGAGGTGTGTGACCTGCCGACTGGTCGGAGCTGTGCATATAGATGAGGTGTGTGACCTGCCGACTGGTCGGAGCTGTGCATGTGGATGAGGTGTCGCGACCTGCCGACTGGTCGGAGCTGTGCATGTGGATGAGGTGTGTGACCTGCCGACTGGTCGGAGCTGTGCATATAGATGAGGTGTGTGACCTGCCGACTGGTCGGAGCTGTGCATGTGGATGAGGTGTGTGACCTGCGGACTGGTCGGAGCTGTGCATATAGATGAGGTGTGTGACCTGCCGACAGGTCAGAGCTGTGCATGTGGATGAGGTGTGTGACCTGCCGACTGGTCGGAGCTGTGCATGTAGATGAGGTGTGTGACCTGCCGACTGGTCGGAGCTGTGCATGTAGATGAGGTGTGTGACCTGCCGACTGGTCGGAGCTGTGCATGTGGATGAGGTGTCGCGACCTGCCGACTGGTCAGAGCTGTGCATGTAGATGAGGTGTGTGACCTGCGGACTGGTCGGAGCTGTGCATGTAGATGAGGTGCGCGACCTGCGGACTGGTCAGAGCTGTGCATGTGGATGAGGTGTGTGACCTGCCGACTGGTCGGCGCTGTGCATGTAGATGAGGTGTGTGACCTGCCGACTGGTCGGAGCTGTGCATGTAGATGAGGTGTGTGACCTGCCGACTGGTCGGAGCTGTGCATGTGGATGAGGTGTGTGACCTGCCGACTGGTCGGAGCTGTGCATATAGATGAGGTGTGTGACCTGCCGACTGGTCGGAGCTGTGCATGTGGATGAGGTGTGTGACCTGCGGACTGGTCGGAGCTGTGCATATAGATGAGGTGTGTGACCTGCCGACAGGTCAGAGCTGTGCATGTGGATGAGGTGTGTGACCTGCCGACTGGTCGGAGCTGTGCATGTAGATGAGGTGTGTGACCTGCCGACTGGTCGGAGCTGTGCATGTAGATGAGGTGTGTGACCTGCCGACTGGTCGGAGCTGTGCATGTGGATGAGGTGTCGCGACCTGCCGACTGGTCAGAGCTGTGCATGTAGATGAGGTGTGTGACCTGCGGACTGGTCGGAGCTGTGCATGTAGATGAGGTGCGCGACCTGCGGACTGGTCAGAGCTGTGCATGTGGATGAGGTGTGTGACCTGCCGACTGGTCGGCGCTGTGCATGTAGATGAGGTGTGTGACCTGCCGACTGGTCGGAGCTGTGCATGTAGATGAGGTGTGTGACCTGCCGACAGGTCGGAGCTGTGCATGTAGATGAGGTGTGTGACCTGCCGACAGGTCGGAGCTGTGCATGTAGATGAGGTGTGTGACCTGCCGACTGGTCGGAGCTGTGCATGTGGACGAGGTGTGTGACCTGCGGACTGGTCGGAGCTGTGCATGTAGATGAGGTAGTGACCTGCCGACTGGTCGGAGCTGTGCATGTGGATGAGGTGCGCGATCTGCACATGCGCACTTGTTGATGGTTTGCTATAAGTGAATATATGCTATAAATAGTGTGAATGTCGCATGTTCACTAGATAAGGGAATTTGTGTTTATTTGCATGTTTTGGAGGAATTTGTTTATTGCGTTTTTTTTTGTATTTGAATGCAGTAAATTACATTGTATTTTAGTACTCTGTTGAGCCATGGAAGACTCTCAAGTCCATAAGATGAGTTATGCTGGGGATTTTAGTGTGGGTAGAGGGAGGGGTGTCCTTGCATTTACACCATTTGTACAGTCAGCTCCTGGGAGTAGAGTGTTTGCTAGTCCTGAGTTTACAAGCACTGGGAGGGGTAGGCTGTTTACTCCACCTGACCAGGGTATCCCACCTCTGTCTCTTGATGTACCATCATCCCCAGTCCTCAGTAATAATGGGACACCAAGTCAGTTTTTTATTTATCCGTTATTTTACCAGGTAAGTTGACTGAGAACACGTTCTCATTTGCAGCAACGACCTGGGGAATAGTTACAGGGGAGAGGAGGGGGATGAATGAGCCAATTGTAAACTGGGGATTATTAGGTGACCGTGATGGTTGAGGGCCAGATTGGGAATTTAGCCAGGACACCGGGGTTAACACCCCTACTCTTACGATAAGTGCCATGGGATCTTTAATGACCTCAGAGAGTCAGGACACCCGTTTAACGTCCCATCCGAAAGACGGCACCCTACACAGAGCAGTGTCCCCAATCACTGCCCTGGGGCATTGGGATCTTTGTTTAGACCAGAGGAAAGAGTGCCTCCTACTGGCCCTCCAACACCACTTCCAGCAGCATCTGGTCTCCCATCCAGGGCCTGACCAGGACCAACCCTGCTTAGCTTCAGAAGCAAGCCAGCAGTGGTATGCAGGGTGGTATGCTGCTGGCAATAAGTTTAGTGACCTTATTAAGCAGATTGGGTCAGAGATAGGAGAATCTATCAGAGCAAGTTTACTGCAGCCTAGGGCTTCAAGTCCTTCTCCTACCCATTCACCTCACCAACCCCAGCAGTTTCCCCTGCCTGAGCAATGTCGGTCACCTTTTTATTGATGCGTCCAAGCTGAATCTGGTTGTGAAGTCAGATGTTAGTGCTCCACCTTTCTTTATGGGTGATGGCTCAGATAAGTACTCTGTCCTGGAGTGGGTAGGAGCTAATGGGAGTCCACCTAGAGAAGAGGGGTTACACTGGGTCTGAGAATGTTGGGGAGGTGATGTCTAGGCTCATGGGGAGGGCACGGGATGTGACCAAAGTCTGGAGGAGTAACAACCCTGTTGTCACAAATATTAAGGCAGTGTTCAGTGTTCTCAAGCAACACTTTGGGGATACTGTCTGCTCAGGTATGCCATTAGCTGATTTATATTCAATCAAACCATATGTTAATGAGGGTCCACTAGATTTCTGGATTAGGCTTAACAAAGCTGCAGAGGCAGCTGAACAGTACCTTGTAAGTGAGGGTAGAACCTTGCCCAATCAGTGCTCAGAGTTGGCAGTTATGTTTGTACGCAACTGTCCTGATAAAGAGTTGGCCCAAGTGTTCAAAAGCAAACCCCTTTGTGACTGGACAGCCAGTGAGGTACAGGATCGTTTGGAGGAATTTTTAAGGGAGCGTAAAGTATGTAGAACACAATTTTCACAGTAGTTGGCTGCCGTATTTGACTCTCCCCAGGAGGAAGTGGATCCTGTGAGCAGACCTAATGTGTCATCTTTTTCTCGATGTGGCCTGTATCTGAGTGTGGGACATTAGAGAAAGTTTTGAGTATGTTAGAGAAGGCTCTTGTCAGCAATACTCAGTCTGTGAAAAGAGGGCCCTGTAAACAGTTCCCCAAACGTCAGCGCGAGTGTGCTCTCTGTGGAAGCACTAATCACTGGACCAAAGCTCACTGTCAGATGCACCAGCTGTGTTTCAAGTGCTTCTCTCCTGGCCACATGAGCTTTGACTGTAGAGAGACTGGGCAGCGACAGAGCCCTGCATGTGGACAGACTGGCAGGTCTGGAAAACTAGAAAGCCTCCATTCTGAGGAGGGCAATGTGGGGCAGTCTAATTTTTCCTCCACTGATGATGATGATATCCAATCTGTTTATTCTTATTTTTATGAGTCAGTACCCAAGAACAACACAGTAATTTTTCAGAACACAATGAGAATTTCTCAGAATGACAGTTTGTTTTACACCACCGTGCTAGTACAGGATGAAGTTGAGCTGAAGGGGATGTTAGATAGTGGGTCCATGGCTACTACTCTGCACGCAGATATTGTACCTCGGTTGAGGGAGGCAGGAGTGGTACAGGGGAACTTTCTAGCTCCTTCAGACATCATCCTGGTGGGTTGTGGTGGGACACAAACTAGCCCAGTGGGCATGTGTGACTTCAGTTATGTCGTCCCAGTGCTTATTCTAGATGGGCAGGTTTATTTTTTTTATTTTTTATTTATCCGTTATTTTACCAGGTAAGTTGACTGAGAACACGTTCTCATTTGCAGCAACGACCTGGGGAATAGTTACAGGGGAGAGGAGGGGGATGAATGAGCCAATTGTAAACTCATTGTGGGCACTAACGTGTTTAAGTCTCTGATTAGACAGTTCAAATCAAATGACAGCTACTGGTGGGTGGTGGGTACACCAGGTTCTTCTAGCCAGTGTGATGACAGCCACTTCCTGCGACTCCTATCAAATCTGGAGAGATGGAGAGGAGACTCCATTCCAGATAAAGTGGGCACCATTAAGTTGAAGAGAGCAGTAAAGCCCCAACCCATGAATGAGCATCTGGTGTGGGGCCGCCTACCCCCAAAGACAAAACTCTCTGTGGGCAGAACTGTTGTTGTCGAGCCCAACACGTCTTGTTGTGTGAATCGACACATATTAGTAGGGAGCGTAGTTACGCCTCTGTGGGGGGGATGGATGGCTCCCTGTTAAGATTGTGAATCCAACAACATCGCCAGTTACCCTAAGACTAAATGCTAAAGTGGCGGATGTGTACCCTTGCATTGCATTGGAGGATTTTGATGTCAAGCAGCAAGCAGCTTACCAGAATGTGGCAAAAGTACAATGTGACAGCTCACATGGTAGTCTGACAGCTAAGAGTTCAGTTGGTGGCAGTGTTGTTAATGGCAACAGTACACTGAGCAATCTTGGACTTTAAGGCTTGTCTGTTGAGGAGTGTTCAGTTTTCACAGTTCTGGAAAGACAAACTTGTCAGTTTAATTGAGAAGTATAACACAGTGTTCTCTTGACATAGGCCTAGATTGTGGCGAGGCAAAATAGTTCTGCCATCGTATCTTGCTGACTGATGACCGCCTATTTTGATGACCTTATCGTAGGCCTTCCCCAGCTCATTACCAAAAACTCAAGGAAACACTGTACAATATGGAGGAAAAGGAAATCCTCAGAAAATCCAGCAGCGAATATGTATTATATCCACTGGTTCTGGTATGGAAAAAGAATGGGGACTTGCGTCTATGTACTGACTTTAGGTGGTTAAATGCCCACACCGTAAAGGATTCTCATCCCCTGTCTCATCAGGCTGATGTACTGGCTACGCTGGGAGGTAATGCTTTCTTCAGCACAATGGACTTGACATCAGGGTACTACATCGTGCCACTGCATGAAGAGGGTAAGAAATACACCGCCTTTTCCTCTCCTTTAGGTCTGCACGAGTACAATCGTGTACCTCAGGGCCTTTGCAACAACCCAGCTACTTTTATACGAATGATGCTGACCATCTTTGGTGACCAAAACTTTCTAAGTCTCCTTTGCTATTTGGATGATCTGATGGTTTTTTGCTAAGATGGAAGAAGAGAGTCTGCAGAGACTTGAGATGGTTTTTCAGCGGTTGCAGGAGCACAATCTTAAACTGTCTCCGTCTAAGTGCAAGTTTTTGAGGAGGTCTGTTAAGGTTTTGGGCCACATCATTTCTTAGGAGGGCGTAGCCACTGATCCTGCTAAGGCTCAAACAATTTTAAATGTGACTGAGAGTGAGATGATGGAAGCTGATGGTGTCACTCCGTCTCCTAGCAAAATCCGTTCTTTCTTTGGTGTGGTATTATACTATCAACACTACATTAAGAATTGTCCCATGGTTGCTAGGCCATTGTTTCAGCTGACTACAGGTCAGAAGAAGCCTAGGAGAGGCAAGGGCAGAAAGAGGCCTGGTCCCTCTCGCAGGCTCACTGCTGCAGACTGGACTGCCAAATGTCAACTCGCTTTTTAAGCTTTGAAAGCAGCACTAGTTGACCAGGCACTGCTGGTTCATCCAGATTTTTCTCAGCCATTTTTACTTCCTGTTGATGCGTCTACTAGTGGTTTGGGAGCTGTACTATCCCAAGTGCAAGATGGGAAGGCCATAGCCAGGCCAATAGCTTTTGCTAGTATATCTCTTAGTCATGCACAATCCAAGTATCCTGCTCACCGGCTGGAATTTCTAGCCATGAAATGGGCAATTCATGATAAATTAAGCCATTGGCTGCGAGAGCATAAGTTTACTGTGTGGACCGACAACAATCCACTCAAATATATTCTTACAAAGCCGAGACTTGATGCATGCGAGCATTGAAGGGTTGCAAAACTGTCACCCTTTGATTTTGATATCCAGTACATACCAGGGCCCAAAAACGTTGTTGCTGATGCTTTGAGCAAAGAGCCATTTGTCCGCTCCAAAGTTCTGCACTCACTGACAAGAATTCAATATGATGTCCTGCTGGAGGAAGCCAGAGGTCTTTGAGTGGATGATGTTCAAGACATGTTCTGCCTCTCCTGTGAGCAGCCCGAGGCCGGCTGTAGAACGTCTATGGCTCCTGGGAGGGAGTTGAGTAGAGCTGGAGACTTTGTCAGTGGGAAAGGTTTCCTGTTAAGATGTGTCTGCTGTCCTCCATGCCCATCGCCGATGGGATGATGGTGCCACAGTGAGGGCCGTTTCACATGTGCAGCACCTTGAGAAATCAACAAAAGAGACAAGCCGAGGTCTACAACAGACGGTCTAAGGGTAATTCGGTGCAGAAGGGAGACAGAGTTCTACTTGCTATCAAGGGAGAGTGGGGCAAGAAGAAACTGGCTGATCGTTGGGAGAGTGTGGTGTACATAGTTGTTGCAAAGAACAGCTCACTGAACACATATCGTATCCAACACCCTACCACTGGACACATACTAACTGTGCCAGTCAGCTTTATGCCTTTGTCTTCTTGGGAGGAACCTGAGGGTCACAGATCTCTATCAAGTGGTGACGTGATCTCTGAGATGTCTGCAGAGTCCAGCCAAATGGATGGGAGTGACGCCAGGACTGTCCATTGGGTAGCAGGCCTTCCTGAGTCTTTTGGGAGGATACTCCAAGAGGAGGGTGAAGTTCCAGCTGATGGAAGTGAAGTGGAACAACCGTGTGAATGCCCCTTGAGTGAGGTGTGCTCAGCAGAAGTGGACCAGAGAGATATCCCCGAAGCCTACAAGAGTTCTGATAGCAGAACTCCATTCAGTGTGGATGATGCTGTGACAGATGATGTGGTCGAATGTGGCTTCCTCCTTGGTTGAAGATGCTTCGTCAGTGTGGTCTATAACAATCTACCAGGATTCTGATCAGTCATCTGACACTACTAGTGTTGAATCTGTAACTGAAAGTGTGCTGGCTCCGGAAATGCCGATCTGTAGTACTCCCCATCCTGAGGTTAGACCTCGGAGCACGGTTAGTGCTGTCCGTGACATTCCTGCTAGGTTTTTGGGTGAGGGTGTCCGGACTAGACTATGTAGATTTATTAAGCCAGTGAATAGGCTAATCCAAACTATGTCTTCACAGGAAATTAAACAGTTCATGGTTTCTCAGTGACGGTAGGATAATACCTACCTTTAAAAAAAATATATGTATATATGTAGTAATCTAAATTTGTCTTTGAATAATTTGTGGGTTTGTCTAAAATACTCGACAATTCATGTAACTTTGTGTGTAGTTCATCAGCATAAAATGTATATGGCATTTTTCGTATACGGTTGAAATAAGGGATTAGCTACCCCTTATTTTTCCGAATCCTTCACGGGATAGCTTTTCAGCTAATTCTTGTAGGACTAGAATTAACCTGTCTAGGACTGGAGTTCCGCTAGCGGAACAGCCAATGAAATTGCAGGGCGCCAAATTCAATCAACAGAAATCTCATAATTAAATTTTCTCAAACATACAAGTATTAGACACCATTTTAAAGATAAACTTCTCGTTAATCCAACCACAGTGTCCGATTTCAAAAAGCTTTTCGGCGAAAGCAGAACATATCATTATGTTAGGTCCGCAACTAGTCACAGAATGCATACAGCCATTTTCCAACCAAAGAGAGGAGTCACAAAAAGCTGAAATATTGATAAAATGAATCACTAACCTTTGATATTCTTCATCAGATGACACTCCCGGGACAACATGTTGCACAATACATGTATGTTTTGTTCGATCAAGTTCATATTTATATCCAAAAACCTCAGTTTACATTTGGCTTTGCCTCTAAAACATCCCGTGAATTTGCACAGAGCCACATCAAATCACAGAAATACTCATAATAAACATTGATAAAAGATACAAGTGTTATTCACAGATTTAAAGATATGCTTCTCCTTAATGCAACCGCTGTGTCAGATTTAAAAAAAACTTTACGGAAAAAGCAAACCATGCAATAATCTGAGTACGGCGCTCAGAAAGACCAACACAACCCAAGAAGATATCCGCCATGTTGGAGTCAACATAAGTCAGAAATAGCATTATAAATATTCACTTACCTTTGATCTTCGTCAGAATGCACTCCCAGGAATCGCAGGTCCACAATAAATGTTTGATTTGTTCCATAAAGTTCATCATTTATGTCCAAATACCTCCTTTTGTTAGCGCGTTTGGTAAACAAATCCAAACTTACGACGAGCGGAGAGTTACGGACGAAAAGTCCAAAAAGTTAAATTACAGGTCGTAGAAACATGTCAAACTAAGTATAGAATCAATCTTTAGGATGTTTTTAACATAAATCTTCAATAATGTTCCAACCGGAGCATTCCTTTGTCTTCAGAAAAGCAAATGGAACGGGAGGTACCTCTCATGTGAACGCGCATGCTCAGCTGGCAGACCTCTGACTCCTTCCCCTCTCATCACAGTAGAAGCATCAGACAAGGTTCTAAAGACTGTTGACATCTAGTGGAAGCCTTAGGAAGTGCAAGATGACCCATATCCCACTGTATATTCAATAGGGGCTGAATTGAAAAAATACAAACCTCAGATTTCCCACTTCCCGGTTGGATTTTTTTCTCAGGTTTTTGCCTGCCATATGAGTTCTGTTATACTCACAGACATCATTTAAACAGTTTCAGAAACTTCAGAGTGTTTTCTATCCAATAATACTAATAATATGCATATATTAGCATCTGGGACTGAGTAGGAGGCAGTTTACTCTGGGCATGCTTTTCATCCAAACGTGAAAATGCTGCCCCCTATCCATAAGAAGGGTTACTCTGTGAGTGTGAATAATATATGTTTATTTCTTTGCTTTGTTACCTTCGAGGTAGTTTGTTTTGTTTCATGCCTATAATCTAGTGTAAAACAGTGGGGTGAATGTAGCAGTGTGATGTTGTTCCCCTAGATTATGCACCAAGTTTCACACAAGGATCAGCTCAAATATGCCAGGTCAAGAGAGGATGCTAATCATTTGATAATAATAATAATAATTCAGTTTGTTTTTTTAAATTAATTACAGCAGCATAGCTAATGTTATTGTTTTGTGTACGAACACTTTTTCATATCAATATTCTAAATACACTTGATTGTAAAAGTTTTGTATATTTTGGTTTGGTTATCTGTATTTCTGTACACTCCTATTATTCTCTCTTGCCTTACCTTCAGCTAGCAAGGTGCCTGAGAGCTGTGACTGCGCCAAGGGCTAACATATTGTGCGTTGTCTCTTTGTGCGCAGGGCAAATAAAAATCCAACAAGCAGACCTCCAGTTGTGGCAGTGTCCTCATTAAATTACACAACGCAGAACGAACCACGCTACACATTCAATTAGCTAAGTAGCTAACTCGCTAACGGCGCTAGAAAAGGCAGTATATCAGGTACATTATTTACTACAATTTCAAACCAATTAACACCGGTGTTGGTAAGTTTTCTTAGCTAGACATTTCATTGCTGGGTTTGGGAATCATATAGGCTCCAGGCCTACTATTGTAATGTCTGAAGTACAGCCTTTCTTCTTTGAAAATAGATAAACTTGTAATTGACATTTTTCCTTCGATTTTAATTTATTATTCCCTGTTGTAGACCTAAGAGAAATAATCGTATTTTAGTCAAAAACTCAGTGCTTGTCACGCCCTGACCATAGCAAGCTGTTTATTCTCTGTGTTGGTTGGGGCGTGATAGTGACTTGGGTGGGTCATCTAGGTGTTTTGTATTTCTATGGTGGCCTGATATGGTTCCCAATCAGAGGCAGCTGTTTATCGTTGTCTCCTATTGGGGATCATATTTAGGTAGCCATTTCCCTCATTTGTGTTCGTGGGATCTTGACTATGTGTAGTTGCCTGTCAGCACTATTTTGTATAGCTTCATGTTTTGTTTGTTCATTTTTTGTTGGTTTGTTCGGGGGTGTTATTTCATTGAAAGAGAATGAAGGCACACGACGCTGCGCCTTGGTCTACTCATTATGACGAGCGTGACAGTGATCTGTGTTCTAGAATTATTTGGTGGTTCTATTAAACTGAAACAAATAACCTTTACCTTTTTGTTTTATAGACATTTATATTATTGCACACTCTCTAGAAGACACCTCAATTGATGTGTTCTGCTATCTTGCTTCAACAACTCTACTGTTGAATAGTTGAAGGTCACAGTAACATAGATGATTTGATCAACCCCTTGCCTTTGGTGCAGATCATGGCAATGCATGTTATTATAATACCAGGAATGAAAACGAGCTGATGTATTTGGAGAGGCAACATTGCAATTCCCCAAACTGTGGGGGTCTGCAATAATGGCCCTGTGGCAGCGTCTGCACTCAGTCTCCTCCGCACTGCCAGATCCACACAGAAATGCCATTGGAAGGCTCGTACTTATTATCCTCAAATGGTTTTGGAAATGAGACCCCGGTTGTTTTCTCGATTTGTAGCCTTAAAGGAAAATTCCACAAACTATATTTTTGGTATTTGTTTAATTAGTCCATTGTTGACATAGTCCCAAAAATGTTGACAAGCTAAAAAAATGTGGGACTAAGTCAACAGTGGACTAATTAAACAAATACCAATAGTTGAGGTTTGTGAAATTTTCCTTTCAGGCAGCTAATTGAACAGATAAAAGGATAAATACATAGGCAAAGCACCCTCCACTCAGTCATTCAGTTGACCTTGTGTTTCAGGAAAGGAAATGAAAAAACTAATCTGCATGGACATTTCCAAAAGTCAACCGTCATGTTGATGGTGTTGGAGGAGAGGACTGGTGTGATGTCATATTTTTCATTCAAGGCGATCTCTCTCTCTCTCTCTCTCTCTCTCTCTTTCTCTCTCTCTCTGACACCCATCTCATTGGCTCCACACTAATGAGGCCACTTGAGTATATATTTCAATACTATCACTGAGTGGGATGCTAAATCGATAGCCAAATCCACACGGTCATATTGGATTGACAAGTCCCTCAACCGAGACGGAGACAAACTAGCCAGGGCGAAAAAGTGAAATGTTCATTGAACTGAGATAATTATTTAATTCGTGCTTGGTCCTATCCTAAGGTTAATATGAAATTATAACCACGGTTCAACATACTAGCTAATACGGGTTTTCTCTGCTCTCCTTGGTAATGATAAGGTTTCATGTCATTACCTTGGATAGCGATGGCACTAAATATCAAGCATCACTAATTTGGCCTGATGATTCAGTTGATAGCGGTGGGCTTGAAATGCATAAAACACCACACTCCATACTGTATCTATGCAAACCAATGTACATTTCCTTGAGACATGTTTGACAGGTAGTGAACCAAATGAGTAGCATGACGTACTCCTGGCATAATGCACCCGTCCTCTACACTCTTAGGAAAAAACGGTGCTATATAGAACCTTAAAGGGTTCTTTGGTTGTCTCCATAGGAGAATAGGGTGTACTATATAGGGAAAAGGGTGTACTATACAGGGAATAGGGTGCACTATGTAGGGAATAGGGTGCCATCTGGGACACTCCCAGCCTTCTTTCCCTCTAGGAAAAGGCTAATCTGACTAGATTGCTTTGTCTCTGTAGAGAAAGAAAAAGGTGAACAACTGTAAGGCGGTCGTTCATTCACCTTGTGATGAAAACCGTTTGTTAATCAACAGAAGTGACTGGAAGCTAATGGAGAAGAGATGTCACAATGTTTCAATGCACATTGTTCAAATCAAAACAAATCACATGTTATTGGTCACATACACATATTCAGCAGATAGTATTGTGGGTGTAGCAAAATGCTTGTCTTCCTAGCTCCAACAGTGCAGTAGTATCGAACAATTCACAACAATACAGGCAAATCTAAAAGTAAAAAAATGGAATTAAGAAATATAAATATTAGGACGAGCAATGTCGGAGTGGCATTGACTAGAATACAGCAGAATAGAATACGGTATATACATATGAAATGAATCAAACTGTATGTAAACATTTTTTAAAGAGACCGGTGTTCCATGTCTATGTACACAGGGCAGCAGCCTCTAAGGTGCAGGGTTGAGTAATCGGGTGGTAGCCGGCTAGTGACAGTGACCAAGTTCAGGGGAGGGTACTGGGTGGAGGCCGGCTAGTGACGGCTATTGGTCTTGCGATAGAAGCCATTTTTCAGTCTCTCGGTCCCAGCTTTGATGCACCTGTTCTGACTTCGACTTCTGGACGATAGCGAGGTGAACAGGCCACAGCGGTTGATTTATTTATTTATTTTTATCTTTATTTAACTATGCAAGTCAGTTAAGAACAAAATCTTATTTACAATGACGGCTTAGGAACAGTGGGTTAACTGCCTTGTTCAGGGGCATAACAACAGATGTTTACCTTGTCAGCTCAGGGATTCAAACCACTAGGCTACCTGCCACCCCTTGATGATCTTTTTGGCCTTCCTGAGACATCGGGTGCTGTAGATGTCCTCGAGGGCAGGCAGTGTGCCCCCAGTGATGCATTGGGCAGACCGCACCACACCTTCTGGAGAGCACTGCAGTTGCCGTACCAGGCGGTGATATAGCCTGACAGGATGCTCTCAACGGTGCATCTGTAAAGGTATTCCTCTTGTCCAGATGGGATAGGCCAGTGTGCAGTGTGATTGCATCGTCTGTGGATCTATTGGGGCGGTATGTAAATTGAAGTGGTTCTAGGGTGTTCTAGGTAAGTTGGAGGTGATATGATTCTAAACTAGCCTCTCAAAGCACTTCATGGTAACAGAAGTGAGTGTTTCAGGCCAATAGTCATTTAGTTCAGTTACCTTTGCTTTCTTTGGTAAAGGATCAATGGTGGATATCTTGAAGCAAGTGGGGACAGCAGACTGGGATAAGGAGAGATTGAATATGTCTGTGAACACTCCAGCCAGGTAGTCTGAGCATGCTCTGAGGACGCGGCTAGGGATGCCGAATGGGCCGGCAACCTTGCGAGGGTTAAAATGCTTAAATGTCTTACTCACGTAGGCCACAGAGAACGAGAGCCCACAGTCCTCGGGAGCGGGCCTCGTTGGTGGCACTGTGTTATCCTCAAAGCGGGCGAAGAAGGTGTTTAGCTTGTCCGGGAGCAAGATGTCAGTGTCCGCAACGTGGCTGGTTTTCCCTTCTGTGATAGTCTGGAGTCCCTGCCAAATACGTCTCGTATGTTGACCCAACTCTGCCGTCATCATCAAGAGATGATTTTGGTACATTCCATCGTGAGTAAGGCTACGTTGAGACATTAGCAAGTGAGTTGTTGAACTGAACTCCCACCAGCCACCATAGCTACCACAATCACTTAGTCCAGAAAACTTAGGTCACGAAGGGCCAATTTCCAGGAGACAGATTAAGTCTAATCTTGGACGAAAAGCATTTTCAAAAAAGATGAGCCATTGAGTTTGCTTTGTAGTCCGGGACTAGGCTGAATCTGTGTCCGGGAAACTGGCCCCAAGAGTTTTACTTATAATATGGGCATTTCATATAGCATGCATTTCCACCACTTTTACAGACACTTTCTGTCTCTAGTTTTTTTTGTACTGTATTATTAGAAGATTCTCGTGAAATGCTGTACATCATATTGTCTATCCTTGATTTGAGGAAAAGGAATACACATGTGCATTGTCCTGTAGAGATAAAAAAAAAATGCCAATGTTGACTCCTTTTGAAGTATATTCAGTTAAACATTCAATATAAGAAACTGAACCATCTGGTAAATACACTTATTTTACATTATTCTATTTGCTTCGTAAGCTCAAGGATATTTCGTCAGAATAAGCCTCTTTTGAAGCAAACTTTTTCCCGTCCTAAATCCCAATTTGGAGACTCAACATGGATGCAGAGAGTTCTTGTGGCTCTTGGTTTCTTAACTACTTGTTATGTGACCAGGAAAGCATGGCTTATCCTCTCTTATTGGAGCATTCAATGCACAAGCATGGTCTTCAGGGGGAAAGACAAGACAAGATAAGAAAGAGACTGTGTGAAGCTCACACCAGGCAGGAGGAACAGAGGAGGCCCTGTCAAAATGAATAATAAGGCATTTTGAAATAACACCTTCTCAGTACTATTGTCTTTAATAAATTACTGTAACGTCATTCCGCTTGCCATTAGTATGACCAATTTATGAGCCCTTTTTTAGTGTCAATCAAACACTTAAAGGGGAAGTTTAAAGAAAACACCTCTGGACCCTTTATAACACGTCTGTGGCTGTTTTTTTACTACTCAAGACAGTTTTTAGGTCGTTTGTTTGAGTATTTCGATTTCTGTATGTTTACATCAAAATGCTGAATTTCCTAAATGACCTAAAATCAATTAGAAACGGTATATGTATTGTTGAAAAATAACTATTAGTGTCTCGGCATTGAATTGACAAATACATGTGTTGTTTATTGTAAAAAGTATACAAAACAAAGATCTACTTTGTGCTCGCACAAAGGTCTTCCATATAGTCTCTAACTCTGTAGATACTCTTCTTCATGGTTCTAAGATGGATAATTACATGAGGCGGGACAAAGAAGTGTCTTAGTATTGCTTTTCAAGAAAGGAAGTCAGAACGAAATGAAATAAACAAAGAGATGGTAGATAGCTAGGCTAGTGGTTAGTAATCTTCCTTAGTAAAGTAAGGCTAGCGAGGCTAGCGGTTAGTAATCTCTGAAGTAAAGTAAGGCTAGCTAGGCTAGCGGTTAGTAATCTCTGAAGTAAAGTAAGGCTAGCTAGGCTAGCGGTTAGTAATCTTCCTTAGTATAGTAAGGCTAACTAGACTAGTGGTTAGTAATCTTCCTTAGTAAAGTAAGGCTAGCTAGGCTAGCGGTTAGTAATCTTCCTTAGTAAAGTAAGGCTAGCGGTTAGTAATCTCTGAATTAAAGTAAGGCTAGCTAGGCTAGCTGTTAGTAATCTCTGAAGTAACGTAAGGCTAGCTAGGCTAGCGGTTAGTAATCTCTGAAGTAACATAAGGCTAGCTAGGCTAGCGGTTAGTAATCTCTGAATTAAAGTAAGGCTAGCTAGGCCAGCAGTTAGTAATCTCTGAAGTAAAGTAAGGCTAGCTAGGCTAGCGGTTAGTAATCTCTGAAGTAACGTAAGGCTAGCTAGGCTAGCGGTTAGTAATCTCTGAAGTAACATAAGGCTAGCTAGGCTAGCGGTTAGTAATCTCTGAATTAAAGTAAGGCTAGCTAGGCTAGCTGTTAGTAATCTCTGAATTAAAGTAAGGCTAGCTAGGCTAGCTGTTAGTAATCTCTGAAGTAAAGTAAGGCTAGTTAGGCTGGCGGTTAGTAATCTCTGAAGTAAAGTAAGGCTAGCTAGGCTAGCGGTTAGTAATCTCTGAAGTAAAGTAAGGCTTGCTAGGCTAGCGGTTAGTAATCTCTGAAGTAACGTAAGGCTAGCTAGGCAAGCGGTTAGTAATCTCTGAAGTAGAGGAAGGTGAATAACGTTTGAAGTTGAGTAGCTCAGCGACATTGGCCAAAATGAAGTGCAATAATGTTCAGGTCAGACATTTCCACTCTATTCCTGACCACGTTAGAGCTTTCTGCCAGGAATGGCTGCAGGCCATCCGACATCCTGCTTCTGGTGTTGAGAGAACACCTAAAGTCATTCACTAGCTGCGGTTGACTACAATGGGGACCGGTTGAAACCGGGTTCTGTTCCCACCATCTTTCCACCATGGATGGGAAAAGTCCAACCATTCAAGGTGTGTTGCAAACTAGCTAAGTTGCTAACAGGTCTATAGCTAGTCACAACAAAGTAATTTATAACATCATTTGTTTACCATTCTTTGAACTAGTTGGTGGTGTTTTAGCTTAGTGTAACGTTATTCTGTCCTACTGACTGTTTTGTTGATTTAACTTTTTGATGCAATTTCTTTTTCATTACGATGTTACTGATACGAAATAGTATATTCTTTACTACTAGGCATCACAGTTTTATGTAGTGCTGTTGCTTGCCTAGAAATTACTTGACCTGTCACGTTCTGACCATAGTTCTTGTGTGTTTTGCTTGTTTTAGTGTTGGTCAGGACATGAGCTGGGTGGGCATTCTATGTTGTGTGTCTAGTCTGTCTGTTTCTATGTTTGGCCTAATATGGTTCTCAATCAGAGGCAGGTGTTTTGTGTTGTCTCTGATTGGGAATCATATATAGGTGGCTTGTTTTGTGTTGGGGTTTGTGGGTGGTTGTTTCCTGTCTTTGTGTTTTCTCTGCACCAGATAGGGCTGTATCGGTTTGCCACATTTGTTATTTTGTTTTGTAAGTGTTCACCTTTATTCGTCTTTATTAAATATGTTGAGCACAAACTACGCTGCGTCTTGGTCCGATCCCTGCTACACCTCCTCTTCAGACGAAGAGGCTGCCGTTACATGACCCTAGTTAAGACACAGCCCTAGCCAGAGCAATTTAGATAAATATATTTCTCTGGCCCTCGCTGGGGCATGAGTTGTAATGACAACAAACTATCCTAACCTTTACACTATTTACATGAAAACATTTAGAATATCAATCATGCTCTGAATTGACTGACTCTGTTTTATACCAGCCAGCTTCACCAATCACTCTTTCTGTTTCTACCTGCCTGGGAGGGAATAGAAGAAGGAGAGGGGTGGTTGAACAGACATAAGGATAGAACAATGAACCGTCTCGGATTTATCTTTCTTCAATTTCTCACATCTTCTATCTTTGTATCCTTTTGACATATTCTTCAAAGAGGGGACCCAATGTTCCTCCACTCATGCCTCATCCAATCATTTTTTCAGGAGGATGCACGGAAAGACTAAACAGGACACATTTCTATGTTTTGTTTTGTTATTCTATTCAGGAGATTCAGAAGCTGTGTGGAGTTTTACAAGCAGGCCAAGGACTGGGTAGAGAAGAGAATCTGAACAGAAGACGTTCCATTTTAGAACCCCATTGGTCCAGCAAGATGTCAATCAACTTTAGAACCCGATTGGTCCAGCAGGCCTACCCTCGAAAACCAACGGAGATGCATCCCATAACAATGCATCTGTCGTGACGTTGTATTAGTTAATGTGACGGCTGTTGCTCATCGAACGATTAAAGGTTTCTAATTGCGTGATTAGATGAATCAAGCAATTATTAACTCATTAACCTGGGGCACCATGGGAAAATTAGTTTTATTGAGTTTCTATTTCCCAAATTAACTCCAAGAATATCAGAATATCGATTTTACAACCATCGCTAACTAATCAGTTTCCTCTACAATCTCAATCTGAACGTCGCATAATTCGGAATCTGCACGGACCCGGGTCCCACCAATGAGTTCGTACCACACCAATCTTAGTGGATTATGTATTTACTAGAAAGCTAAAATGATGATAAAAGATACACATACACAAAACACAGTCTAGGCTATTGATTAGAACTTAGTATAATGGACCAACACACTATGGCGCGAGTCACCCAAAATGGGGATTTAAAAGAGAGATAAAAGGAGAAAGTACACAAGAGAAATATACATTTGGGTGCATTTGTCAGCTATGCTTATTTTAACCCTAGCCTTGCCCCGAACTGCCGCTCTTATGGGTCAGAATATAAGGATGTAATTACGTGTTGGAGGTCTCAGATGGGAAGCTCCGCGTGGGTCGTTTAGGCTTCTCAATGACACACTTCTACGGCGCAACTCTCTGGTTGTCCTCACGATGTCAGTGTCCTTTTGGCTTCTCAATGACGCACTTCTCCAGCACAACTCTCTGGTTGTCCTCACGATGTCAGTGTCCTTTTGGCTTCTCAATGACGCACTTCTCCAGCACAACTCTCTGGTTGTCCTCACGATGTCAGTGTCCTTTTGGCTTCTCAATGACGCACTTCTCCGGCGCAACTCTCTGGTTGTCCTCACAATGTCAGTGTCCTTTAGGCTTCTCAATGACGCACTTCTACGGCGCAACTCTCTGGTTGTCCTCACGATGTCAGTGTCCTTTTGGCTTCTCAATGACGCACTTCTCCAGCACAACTCTCTGGTTGTCCTCACGATGTCAGTGTCCTTTTGGCTTCTCAATGACGCACTTCTCCAGCACAACTCTCTGGTTGTCCTCACGATGTCAGTGTCCTTTTGGCTTCTCAATGACGCACTTCTCCGGCGCAACTCTCTGGTTGTCCTCACGATGTCAGTGTCCTTTTGGCTTCTCAATGACGCACTTCTCCGGCGCAACTCTCTGGTTGTCCTCACAATGTCAGTGTCCTTTAGGCTTCTCAATGACGCACTTCTACGGCGCAACTCTCTGGTTGTCCTCACGATGTCAGTGTCCTTTTGGCTTCTCAATGACGCACTTCTCCAGCACAACTCTCTGGTTGTCCTCACGATGTCAGTGTCCTTTTGGCTTCTCAATGACGCACTTCTCTGGCGCAACTCTCTGGTTGTCCTCACAATGTCAGTGTCCTTTAGGCTTCTCAATGACGCACTTCTCCGGGGCAACTCTCTGGTTGTCCTCACGATGTCAGTGTCCTTTTGGCTTCTCAATGACGCACTTCTCCAGCACAACTCTCTGGTTGTCCTCACGATGTCAGTGTCCTTTTGGCTTAGTGGTCTGATTCCTCGTCCCTTGCTCTGGAAGGGGTCTTCTGAGGACAGACAGCTCTGTAGCTCAGAGCTTACAGCGTAGGAATGAAACAGTGTAGATACTACGATTCGATGGAGAGTGGAGGCTAGGTGGTTCGGCTTGAATTCACCCACTTAGACACAGCTACTCATCCGTAGCTTGGGTAGAAAAAATAGTTATTTGTCTTCAAACTTGTGTTGCGTTTTGGGTTCGTTGACTTTTTAGACCTTTGGCTGCAGCTCGGGTCACTTAGTCTGGGTCAGAGGTGGGCATAACCGCCTTTAGGGCAATTCTCTAGGCCTACCAAGTTAAGAGGCAAGGTCTAGATTTTACTCAAATCCAATTTTAGACAACTAACTTCACATTTCATCTTTACCAAAACATTCTCTTTGATTTTGACATTTTCCACACAACGTACAATGTATAAACATCAAGCATATACTGGGAAAACTCTTAAACTTACAATGTTTTCGTAATAACGTAATCTATTAACCTTTAATAACAAAACAAAAATTACATACATTTTCATATTCCATCTATCGTCATGACCACCATTGTAGCTGACGGAAACCATTGTTCCAAAGTCCCTTTATTGCATGTTTAATGTTCTGAGGCTGGGTCTCCATAGTGAGAGGACTAAGGAACTTTGTCTGTGGCCTAAGATTTACCATGGGCATGAGGGGTCATAAAACCCCCACATCTTCAGACCCCTAGATCTCTCCTCCTCTGTTGGGGGTGAGAGATAATCTGTAGGGTTGTGGTCTCCTGTAACCTGACCTGATCAGGACAGTCATGACAATCCCATCATATTTTTACATGGAAATAGCTGCTCTATCATTCAGCCTACAGTAGCAGCCAACATGTTGTGTTCAATGTAGGCCTACATTCCATGAGACATCTGAAAAAAAAACACAGGGCTTGACATTAACCTGTTTATCCACTTGTCCTTCAAAACATGAGGTGACTGAACATGTTGTTGTGTTGTTTGATGCAAGAAACCACTTAATAAATAAAATGCATCATTATCCCATACCATTATTACAGAGAATCAGACAAATCATGCTACCCTCTGCCTACTGGCTACTTAGCTTATTCAAGCCTGTCTCAAAATACAACACTGCCCCTTTAAGACATATAAAAAGCTCTTTAACTGACTCACTTTCAAAGATGTCTAGAAATGCAGACGTTTTGTGCTCTTGTAGGAAGCAACCACTCCCCCCATTGCTGACTTTAAATGATCTATAACTGGGCTAATAACTGATTAACTAGCTCTGGCTTTGATCTCAAACCAAGCGCATCTACTGACAACCGCTCATGCTGTAAACACAGTCCAGTTCAAAGTGAATGGCACAGATCCGTATATGGCAATGGTCTATTTGCATATAGGCCTACCGCATCTCTGATTGGATAAGGAGCACCGATGTGTTCTGCCTACAACAAAATCTTTTGCGTAGTTAGTTTTGCACGCTAAGTCTTGCAAAGTTTGTTTTGTTTCGGTATGTTGCATTGAAAGTGACTAATATTGCGTTGTTTCGATCAGAATTGCCACAGTTAAGGGAAACGTTGATTGCCTAAAGCCTAAAACCCCAAACATGTCACGGCTGTCGTAAGAACGGGACCAAGGCGCAGCCGATGTTGAGTTCCACATATTTAATTCAAAGAGAAACTTAAAAAAAACAAAATATATCAATAAACGAACAACTAAACGTGACTACGTGGTGCACAAACACAAAACACAATCAATATCCCACCAACACAGGTGGGAAAAATAGCTACTTAAATATGATCCCCAATTAGAGACAACAATTACCAGCTGCCTCTAATTGGGAAACATACAAAACACCAACATAGAAATTATAAACTAGAACACAAAATAGAAATTATAAACTAGAATACCCCCTAGTCACGCCCTGACCTATTACACCACAGAGAAACAAGGGCTCTCTATGGTCAGGGTGTGACAAAACAGCAAGCAATGCAGGTGTAGAAGCATGGTGGCTAGGAAAAACTCCCTAGAAAGGCCAAAACCTAGGAAGAACCTAGAGAGGAACCAGAACCAGGCTATGAGGGGTGGCCAGTCCTCTTCTGGCTGTGCCGGGTGGAGATTATAACAGAACATGGCCAAGATGTTCAAATGTTCATAAATGACCAGCATGGTCAAATAATAATAATCACAGTAGTTGTCGAGGGTGCAACAAGTCAGCACCTCAGGAGTAAATGTCAGTTGGCTTTTCATAGCCGATCATTGAGAGTATCTCTACCGCTCCTACTGTCTCTAGAGAGTTGAAATCAGCAGGTCTGGGACAGGTAGCACGTCCGGTGAACAGGTCAGGGTTCCATAGCCGGGCAGAACAGTTGAAACTGGAGCAGCAGCACGGCCAGGTGGAATGGGGACAGCAAGGAGTCATCATGCCAGGTAGTCCTGAGGCATGGTCCTAGGGCTCAGGTCCTCCGAGAGAGAGAAAGAAAGAGAGAAAAAGAGAATTAGAGAGAGCGTACTTAAGTGATCACAGCAGCTTAGAGGGAACAGTGATCACAGCAGCTTAGAGGGAACAGTGATCACAGCACAGATTGATGGGTAAACGTCCTGTTTTTACATACGTTTCTACTTAATGCCATCATTGTCTGGAATGGGAACACTGGCCCATGCGCCCGGATAGGCGTGTTTTGCACCAGGTGAACTTTTGTAACCGGGCTGCCTCCCAGGTGTGAGCCACAACATGGAGTAATGAGTAGGATTCTGTGGGAAGATCTCAGTTGCATCACGTCGTCTCCCTTCGTCTCTTACTCAAAATACATTGGATGAGAAGCACAGAAATCCTCTAGCTTTCTCATCCAATGTGAATTGAGAAGGAGAGAAGACAAAAAAATGACTATGCATTTGGGATCTTCCCTGTGTTTTATTTAACCCTTTATGATTCTCAAACCATGTACGTAGATATCTATCATCCAACCTGACCCTAATCAAGCCCATGTTGGAGTGAAAACCTACAAGATGGTTGCTGGTTGCTCTCCAGGAACATGTTTGTAAATCCCTGGTCTAACTAATGCTGAGTGACTTTGTGAATGGCATAGCAACTGTGTAATTGTTTTATATTAACATTAAATTGTTTATATAAAAAAAAGTGAAATACAATGTTATTTCTTGAAAATGTTATTCGTATAAGACGTTATGAGCCTCCTCAACTTCCTGGAATCCAATGTAGCTGCTGTTGGGGATGTAATCGTTGCCACCACAGATGCTGGGTGTACCTGTCGTTGGCCTTAACCTTCTCCTCGGCATCCACTCCAGACCAGTCTGTATTGTCTAGTGAGACAGAAAAATAAATACATGACAATGTTTTATACAACAATCAAGACATTAAATAGGCCTATACAACATAAAATATAACAGGCTCAGGGATCATTAAGCATATTCACATATAAGCCATATCGATGTTTGCATAATGCATTTATATTTAGGTAAATTAGCAGAGACTTATTCAGAGCGACTAACAGCAGCAGTTAGGATTACTGCGCCTTGATCATAGGCAAATAGATAGATGTTTCACCTTGCCGGCTCGGGAATTCGAACCAGCAACCTTTCGCTTATTGGCCCAAAACTATAACCAAAATGCTACCTGTCGCAATACTATTGACAGGTCTCTTTTGGTGTTGTACTCTTGAAGACTGTTTTAACCAACTCCCTGTTCAAAGGCTGTTAGTGGTCAAGAGAGGCTGTTTATCTTCCTCTTGTTTGTGGCTTTACAGGCCAATTAGGAGATTTTTGGTAGAAAAGCTAGACTCACACTTAAAATAAACATGTTCTTCTCTACAACAGTAACACTATTGACTGTGTACTTCTTACAATGTTTTGTAAATATACATTCTTGTTTACGTAGACCCAGATTATGAAGTACGTGTCCCATACATTGTAATTCCATGGCGCTCATCCACTCGTTCTAGACACTGTTCACCTAGCCAGAATTTCAGCACTGTCTGACTAACATGAATGGGACTACAGTCGCCAGTTGCAATATGGGGTGTAGGCAGGAGACTGGAAAATACAGTTGGGAGGCTGTCAATAGGTAGACTATACAGTTGGAAGGCTGTCAACAGGTAGGATATACAGTTGGAAGGCTGTCAACAGGTAGGATATACAGTTGGAAGGCTGTCAACAGGTAGGATATACAGTGGAATGCTGTCAACAGGTAGGATATACAGTTGAAGGCTGTCAACAGGTAGGATATACAGTTGAAGGCTGTCAATAGGTAGACTATACAGTTGGAAGGCTGTCAACAGGTAGGATATACAGTTGGAAGGCTGTCAACAGGTAGGATATACAGTTGGAAGGCTGTCAACAGGTAGGATATACAGTGGAATGCTGTCAACAGGTAGGATATACAGTTGAAGGCTGTCAACAGGTAGGATATACAGTTGAAGGCTGTCAATAGGTAGACTATACAGTTGGAAGGCTGTCAAAAGGTAGGATATACAGTTGGAAGGCTGTCAACAGGTAGGATATACAGTTGGAAGGCTGTCAACAGGTAGGATATACAGGTGGAAGGCTGTCAACAGGTAGGATATACAGGTGGAAGGCTGTCAACAGGTAGGATATACAGTGGAAGGCTGTCAACAGGTAGAATATACAGTTGAAGGCTGTCAACAGGTAGGATATACAGTTGAAGGCTGTCAACAGGTAGGATGTACAGTGGAAGGCTGTCAACAGGTAGAATATACAGTTGAAGGCTGTCAACAGGTAGGATATACAGTTGAAGGCTGTCAACAGGTAGGATATACAGTTGAAGGCTGTCAACAGGTAGGATATACAGTTGAAGGCTGTCAACAGGTAGGATATACAGTGGAAGGCTGTCAACAGGTAGGATATACTGTTGAAGGCTGTCAACAGGTAGGATATACAGTTGAAGGCTGTCAACAGGTAGACTATACAATTGGAAGGCTGTCAACAGGTAGGATATACAGTTGAAGGCTGTCAACAGGTAGACTATACAGTTGGAAGGCTGTCAACAGGTAGGATATACAGTTGAAGGCTGTCAACAGGTAGGATATACAGTTGAAGGCTGTCAACAGGTAGGATATACAGTTGGAAGGCTGTCAACAGGTAGGATATACAGTGGAAGGCTGTCAACAGGTAGGATATACAGTTGGAAGGCTGTCAACAGGTAGGATATACAGTTGGAAGGCTGTCAACAGGTAGGATATACAGTGGAAGGCTGTCAACAGGTAGGATATACAGTTGAAGGCTGTCAACAGGTAGGATATACAGTTGAAGGCTGTCAACAGGTAGGATATACAGTTGGAAGGCTGTCAACAGGTAGGATATACAGTTGGAAGGCTGTCAACAGGTAGGATATACAGTTGAAAGGCTGTCAACAGGTAGGATATACAGTGGAAGGCTGTCAACAGGTAGGATATACAGTTGAAGGCTGTCAACAGGTAGGATATACAGTGGAAGGCTGTCAACAGGTAGGATATACAGTTGAAGGCTGTCAACAGGTAGGATATACAGTTGAAGGCTGTCAACAGGTAGGATATACAGTTGAAGGCTGTCAACAGGTAGGATATGTATTTCAGTCTTAGAGTAACGTAAGTTCTAAATCTGACATTGTTTACTCTAATCAAACACTGTCAGGGAGAGAGAACAGGAAGGTCTTCATCTTCCGAGGTGGGCGTGGTTGAAAGAATATGAGAATATGCCTACTGAAATACATTAGCTTAAAAATGAGCTACCTCAGTTACATATTACCCTGCAATTTGAAGTACTGTTGCTCCCTGTATATAGCCATGTTAGAACCTGTTAACCTGTTAGTACCTGGTACTCCCTGTATATAGCCATGTTAGTACCTGGTACTCCCTGTATATAGCCATGTTAGAACCTGTTAACCTGTTAGTACCTGGTACTCCCTGTATATAGCCATGTTATTACCTGGTACTCCCTGTATATATCCATGTTATTACCTGGTACTCCCTGTATATAGCCATGTTATTACCTGGTACTCCTTGTATATAGCCATGTTATTACCTGGTACTCCTTGTATACAGCCATGTTATTACCTGGTACTTCCTGTATATATCCATGTTAATACCTGGTACTCCCTGTATATAGCCATGTTAGTACCTGGTAATCCCTGTATATAGCCATGTTATTACCTGGTACTCCCTGTATATATCCATGTTATTATCTGGTACTCCCTGTATATAGCCATGCTATTACCTGGTACTCCCTGTATATAGCCATGTTATTACCTGGTACTCCCTGTATATAGTCATGTTATTACCTGGTACTCCCTCTATATATAGCCATGTTATTACCTGGTACTTCCTGTATATAGTCATTTTATTTTATACTCTCTGTATATAGCCATGTTATTACCTGGTACTTCCTGTATATAGTCATTTTATTTTATACTCTCTGTATATAGCCATGCTATTTTCTTCTTCCTTTATATAGCCATGTTATTACCTGGTATTCCATGTATATAGCCATGTTATTATCTACTTCCTGTATATAGCCATGTTATTGTCTACTTCCTGTGTATAGCCAAGTTATTATCTACTTCCTGTATATAGCCATGTTATTGTCTACTTCCTGTATATAGCCATGTTATTATCTACTTCCTGTATATAGCCATGTTATTATCTACTTCCTGTATATAGACATGTTAATATCTACTTCCTGTATATAGCCATGTTATTTGCTACTTCCTGTATATAGCCATGTTATTATCTACTTCCTGTATATAGCCATGTTATTATCTACTTCCTGTATATAGCCATGTTATTATCTACTTCCTGTATATAGCCATGTTATTATCTACTTCCTGTATATAGCCATGTTATTATCTACTTCCTGTATATAGCCATGTTATTATCTACTTACTGTATATAGCCATGTCATTGTCTACTTCCTGTATATAGCCATGTTATTATCTTCTTCCTGTATATAGCCATGTTATTATCTACTTCCTGTATATAGCCATGTTATTATCTACTTCCGGTATATAGCCATGTTATTATCTACTTCCTATATATAGCCATGTTATTATCTACTTCCTGTATATAGCCATGTTATTATCTACTTCCTGTATATAGCATGTTGTTATCTACTTCCTGTATATAGCCATGTTATTATCTACTTCCTGTATATAGCCATGTTATTATCTACTTCCTGTATATAGCCATGTTATTTTCTACTTCCTGTATATAGCCATGTTATTATCTACTTCCTGTATATAGCATGTTATTATCTACTTCCTGTATATAGCCATGTTATTATCTACTTCCTGTATATAGCCATGTTATTATCTACTTCCTGTATATAGCCATGTTATTTTCTACTTCCTGTATATAGCCATGTTATTATCTACTTCCTGTATATAGCATGTTATTATCTACTTCCTGTATATAGCCATGTTATTATCTACTTCCTGTATATAGCCATGTTATTATCTACTTCCTGTATATAGCCATGTTATTATCTACTTCCTGTATATAGCCATGTTATTTTTACTCTTTATTCACTGTCACTATTTCTATTTTTTATATTTTCTTTAAAAAGGACCCTTCAGTAAGCATTTCAATGTAGTCTTCACATGTTGTTTATGAAGCTGGTGACAAATAACATTTGATTTTAAAGGAAATAAACTGGTTGAAGTAAACAAGTTCTTGAAAACGACCAACGTGTTACTATTCACTGTATTTTCCAGGCTATTGTTTACATACGAACCGTGATGATCGCATAATGTCAGTCATTCTACAATTAACCCAGTGTCAGTATCAATGATTCACACCGACTGAGATAGAAAAGATTTATAAAATGAATATGCATGATGCTTAATTAACAACATATCTTTTGAGCTATTCATCTACGGCATAAGGGATTTGTGATGCTCCATGAGTAAACCATTTCCAATTATCCCTAAGGTGATAACTATGCAGTGGTAGCATGCTAGTAAATTAGGCAAACCTCCAAGTCAACTCTCCAAGGCATAGGTAATCACATTTCTTTATTATTTTCAAAAGCCAATGGAGCAGCATATGCTCCTATAGGTCATGGTGCGTCGTTGCCTCTTGGAAATAATTTGCTCAATAATGTTGTGAGGTAATAATAGGCCTTTATGAATGAACTGTGACTTGTTTCCCCCACCTCAGTGTTTTCCCTTTATGCCAGCAACACTCTATGGTGCTACTGTCTTTCCTCAAATGCTAAGTGTTGCATTTACATCATGCATACTGTAATAAATTGACATTAAAGGTTGGCTAAGATTTTTTTTTAAATGATCTTATTCATTCCATGTTCACTAACTTTAGTTATTTCAATTAATGTATTATTCATTAGAAATGAATTTGCACATTGTTGCATCATTAAAATATATATGAATAATACAAAAATAAAATTCCTTGAAGTAGAAGTAACGGTCGTGAATGTTTGAAGGCCATCTGTACTACTTGTTGGTGGAGGTGCTTTGGACTCTGTCTTCTCTCTACCCTGACATAGTGTCTGTCTTCTCTCTACCCTGACATAGTGTCTGTCTTCTCTCTACCCTGACATAGTGTCTGTCTTCTCTCTACCCTGACATAGTGTCTGTCTTCTCTCTACCCTGACATACTGTCTGTCTTCACTCTACCCTGACATACTGTCTGTCTTCACTCTACCCTGACATAGTGTCTGTCTTCTCTCTACCCTGACATAGTGTCTGTCTTCTCTCTACCCTGACATAGTGTCTGTCTTCTCTCTACCCTGACATACTGTCTGTCTTCACTCTACCCTGGCATAGTGTCTGTCTTCTCTCTACCCTGACATAGGGAGTGTCTGTCTTCTCTCTACCCTGACATAGGGAGTGTCTTCTCTCTACCCTGACCTAGGGAGTGTCTGTCTTCTCTCTACCCTGACATAGGGAGTGTCTGTGTTCTCTCTACCCTGACATAGGGAGTGTCTGTATTCTCTCTACCCTGACATAGGGAGTGTCTGTATTCTCTCTACCTTGACATAGGGAGTGTCTGTATTCTCTCTACCCTGACATAGGGAGTGTACATCTTCTCTTTATCCTGACATAGTGTCCGTCTTCTCTTTATCCTGACATAGTGTCTGTCTTCTCTCTACCCTGACATAGCGAGTGTCTGTCTTCTCTCTACCCTGACATAAGGAGTGTCTGTCTTCTCTCTTTTTAAAAACTCACCCGCTAAAATAGTTAAATAATAGAGGAAACGGAGCCCCATCTTTCAAATTGTGTCGAGAGAGAGAGAGAGAGAGAGAGAGAGAGAGAGAACACACTTTGGCCAGTATACAGGCTGACAGGAGTGACATTTCTATTCTCCTTTGGCTGACAGAAACCTATTGTTACTGACTATTCTCAATAGTTAATGTACATCACCCCTGTGAGAAGGACATGCCTGATATTTTCATTTGTCAGAAGTGAGTCATACAAATGTTTGAGCAACCTTTAATTGGCAGGAGCCTTCTGAGTAATCAGAGTTGCTAAACAGACACATTTCACAAACAAAGAATGGCAGTTATGCCTTTTAGAAGACATTGTCATTTTACATTTTTGAATTATTAAACAGTTAGCTAACATACAATGCCTTGCAAAAGTATTCATCCCCCATTTTTCCTATTTTGTTGCCTTACAACCTGGAATTAAAAAATAATTTTGGGGGGGTTTGTATCATTTGATTTACCCAACATCCCTACAACTTTGAAGATGCAAATTATTTTTTATTGTAAAACAAAAAAGAAAAAAAAGAAAAAAAAAGAAAACATGAGCGTGCATAACTATTCACCCCCCCAAAGTCTATACTTTGTAGAGCCACCTTTTGCAGCAATTACAGCTGCATGTCTCTTGGGGTATGTCTCTATAATCTTGGCACATCTAGCCACTGTGATTTTTGCCCTTTCTTCAAGGCAAAACTGCTCCAGCTCCTTTTTAAGAATTTTTAAGTCATACCACAGATTCTTAATTGGATTGAGGATGGGGTTTGACTAGGCCATTCCAAGACATTTAAATGTTTCCCCTTAAACCACTCGAGTGTTGCTTTAGCAGTATGCTTAGGGTCATTGTCATGCTGGATGGTGAACCTCCATCTCAAATCTCTGGAAGAATGAAACAGGTTCCCTTCAAGAATTTTCCTATATTTAGCGCCTTCCATCATTCCTTCAATTCCGACCAGTTTCCCAGTCCCAGCCAATGAAAAACATCCCCACAGCATGATGCTTTCACCGCCATGCTTCACTGTGGGGATGGTATTCTCGGGGTGATGAGAGGTGTTGGGTTGCGCCAGATATAGCGTGTCCCTTGATGGCGTTTTCCTTGATTGCATTTTCCTTCATAGCGTTTTCCTTGACTTCCTCCAAAAGTTTGGGTAGTCTCCCACATGCTTTTTGGTGAACACCAAATGTGTTTGATAATTTCTTTCTTATTTCTGGCTTTTTCTGGCCACTCTTCCATAAAGCCCAGCTCTGTGGAGTGTATGACTTAAAATGGTCCTATGGCCAGATATTCCTATCTCCAGTGTGGAGCTTTGCAGCTCCTTCAGGGTTATTGTTGGTCTCTTTGTTGCCTTTCTGATTAATGCCCTCCTTGCATGGTCCGTGAGATTTGGTGGGCGGCCCTCTCTTGGCAGGTTTGTTGTGGTGTCATATTCTTTAAAAAAATTTATGATGGATTTAATGGTGCTCCGTGCGATGTTCAAAGTTTTGGATTTTTTTTTGAAACCCAAACCTGATCTGTACTTCTCCACAACTTTGTCCCGACCTGTTTGGAGAGCTCCTTGGTCTTCATGGTGTCGCTTGCTTGGTGGTGCCCCTTGCTTAGTGGTGTTGCAGACTCTGGGGCATTTCAGAACAGGTGTATATACAGTTGAAATCGGAAGTTTACGTACACTTACGTTGGAGTCATTAAAACTCGTTTTTAAACCACTCCACAAATGTCTTGTTAACAAACTATAGTTTTGGCAAGTTGATTAGGACATCTACTTTGACGCAAGTAATTTTCCAACAATTGTTTACAGACAGACTATTTCACTGATAATTCACTGTATCACAATTCCAGTGGGTCAGAAGTTTACATACACTAAGTTGACTGTGGCTTTAAACAGCTTGGAAAATTCCAGAAAATTATGTCATGGCTTTAGAAGCTTATGATAGGCTAATTGACATCATTTGAGTCAATTGGAGGTGTACCTGTGGATGTATTTCAAGGCTTACCTTCAAACTCAGTGCCTCTTTGCTTGACATGATGGGAAAATCAAAGATTTCAGCCAAGACCTCAGAAAACAAAATGTAGACCTCCAAAAGTCTGGTTCATCCTTGGGAGCAATTTCCAAATGCCTGAAGTTGCCACGTTCATCTGTACAAACAATAGTACACAAGTATAAACACCATGGGACCATGCAGTCATCATACCGCTCAGGAAGGAGACGCTTTCTGTCTCCTAGAGATGAACGTACTTTGGTGCGAAAAGTGCAAATTAATCCCAGAACCAACAAAATAGTAAACATGCCAAGGGGAATGAATACTTTTGCAAGGCACTGTATTGTATTAAGCATATGTAAACATAGTTTTTCAGAAATGTAATCATTAAATCAACTCGACAACCATCCACCACATAACAGGGGAATCTACTCTAAAATATGTGTCTACTTTCTTCAAATGATGAGTTTAAACCCCGAGCTGGATTATTTTTGTAGAACCACATAGGTTTATACATTCAATACTTTCCTTTGTAGGTCTGTAACTCTGTACACTACTTTCCTTTGGAGGTCTGTAACTCTGTACACTACTTTCCTTTGTAGGTCTGTAACTCTGTACACTACTTTCCCAGAGTGTGTGAGGCTTGAGAAACAAGGTGAAATGGAAATGTTAGAGATAGGTAATGGAGAAAAACTTTTATTTAACGCATTCATCTTTAACTTCTAGTTCCTCCCAAACCCGGATCCGGGAGCACCCCCACCAGTAAAAAAGCTGACTAGCATAGCCTAGCATAGCGTCACAAGTAAATACTAGCATCTAAATATCATTAAATCACAAGTCCAAGACACCAGATGAAAGATACACTTCTTGTGAATCCAGCAATCATTTCTGATTTTTAAAATGTTTTACAGGGAAGACACAATATGTAAATCTATTAGCTAACCACGTTAGCAAAAGACACCATTTTTCTTAGTCCACCATTTTTTCTCTCCACCAGTAGCTATCACCAATTCGACCAAATAAAGATATTGATAGCCACTAACCAAGAAAAAACTTCATCAGATGACAGTCTGATAACATATTTATTGTATAGCATAGGTTTTGTTAGAAAAATGTGCATATTTCAGGTATAAATCATAGTTTACAATTGCACCCACCATCACAACTCGACTAGAATAAATACAGAGAGCAACGTGTATTACCTAATTACTAATCATAAAACATTTCTTAAAAATACACAGCGTACAGTAATTGAAAGACACAGATCCTGTGAATCCAGACAATATTTCAGATTTTCTAAGTGTTTTACAGCGAAAACACAATAAATCGTTATATTAGCATACCACATGTGCAAACATTACCCCAGCATTGATTCAAGGCAAAAAGAGCGATAGCGTTATCACCACCAAAATATATTAATTTTTTCACTAACCTTCTCAGAATTCTTCCGATGACACTCCTGTAACATCATATTACAACATACATATAGAGTTTGTTCGAAAATGTGCATATTTAGCCACAAAAATTGTGGTTATACAATGAGAAAAGTAGCCAAACTGGCCAGAAAATGTTGAGCGCCATCTAGGAGAGTGACCTAGTCTAATCAATAAATAATCATAAACTTGACTAAAAAATACAGGGTGGACAGCAATTGAAAGACAAATTAGTTCTTAATGCAATCGCTGAATTACATTTTTAAAATTAACCTTACTGCGCAATACAGGGTGCGCCAAAGCGAAGCTACCCAAAAAAAAATGGCGGCTTATGCGTTTAACATTTTTCAACAGAACAACGATTTATCAGCATAAATAGTTCTTACTATTAGCTGAGCTTCCATCAGAATCTTGGGCAATGTGTCCTTTCTCCGGTCTAATCGTCTTTTGGTCGAAAGATGTCCTCTTGTCCTGTCGAAATGGCCACTAATGTTCGGCATGTACCGGAAAAGTGTCCAACTCTTGAAAGTGCGTCACAAAGAAATGCCAGAAAATCGCAATAAACTGATATAAATTGCTATAAGTCGGTTTAAATTAACTACCTTATGATGTCTTTAACACCTATAACGAGTAAAAACATGACCGGAGATATATTACTGGCTAAACCAAAGCTTGGAAGGAGGCCAGTCCGTCGTCCATCGTGCGTCAAGCGCAGGGCAGAAAAGAAAGGTACTTCCGCATCTTGGTCTTATATAAAGTCCCAGATTGCGCAATCGACCCCATTCAAATTGTCACCACTTACTGACATCTAGAGGAAGGCGTAGGCAGTGTTTGTAGCCCCACAGCATTCACAGGGACTTATAAACTGACCTGGGAACAGAGGCCAAGATTTCTGAAATCTCACTCCCTGGCAGGAAAAGTGCTGTAGAATGAGTTCTGTTTCACTCAGAGACATAATTCAAACGGTTTTAGAAACTAGAGAGTGTTTTCTATCCAATAATAATAATAATATGCATATTGTACGAGCAAGAATTGAGTACTAGGCAGTTTAATTTGGAGACCAATTTTCACTAAGTCGAAACAGCACCCCCTATATTCTCAAGAGGTTTTAAAGAGATAGATTGCAACAGCACCTATTGCCACCAGGCAGCTTGCTTGAAAGCCATTACTATAATGCTACATTTTCACAGATTATTTATTCATCTGGTGTCGAGGTGCGAGAAGCCATCTTGAAGAGAACATAGCTAGTGTACAGTAAGTGTATCTACTTCTTCTGGGGGTTCAAGACAGGCCTGGGTAACAGGCAGTAATGGCTCTTTTCACCTTATATCCACATCCCATTGGTTTCCATTGTTGAATCTGTCAACGTCTGACAGTCTTTCAGATACTCTGGCAAAACAGAATCCTCTAGATATGAGCCCTGTGATCTTCCACTGGGAGTAAGCTGAAAGCTGTTGCCAATCTGTGAAAAGAAACTTGGTTTCTCCTTGAAAATTAGATTGAGCGTCTTGGTTCACTTTGTAAAAGTACTGTAACTGAACACAATTAACCTATAGAATATATAGACAAGTAATGTGTTTGAGTGAAGGACAGCTGGCATCTGAATGGAATGGCCTGCGCTTGACATGAGGAAGTTGGAAGTGTGCTTGCTTAATTGCGTTTCTGCGTCAGCATGTTGTGTAATGAGTAATGCCTTTCAGGGACTTACTGTACATTCTCTGCTGTTAGGGACTTACCGTACCTTCTCTGCTGTTAGGGAATTACTGTACATTCTCTGCTGTTATGGACTTACTGTACTTTCTCTGCTGTTAGGGACTTATCGTACCTTCTCTGCTGTTCGGGACTTACCGTACTTTCTCTGCTGTTAGGGACTTACAATAGGATGGTGGGCAGGGTAGTGGCGTGGTAGGATGGTGGGCTTGGTAGAGGAGAGGTAGGATGGTGGGCAGGGTAGGGATAGAGGAGAGGTAGGATGGTGGGCAGGGTAGAGGAGAGGTAGGATGGTGGGCAGGTTAGGGATATAGGAGTGGTAGGATGGTGGGCAGGGTAGAGGAAGGATGGTGGGCAGGGTAGAGGAAGGATGGTGGGCAGGGTAGGGATAGAGGAGTGGTAGGATGGTGGGCAGGGTAGGGGTAGAGGAGTGGTAGGATGGTGGGCTGGGTAGGGGTAGAGTGGGTAATGGTAGAGAGGGTAAGGGTAGACAGGGTAGAGAGCGTAGAGGGAGAGAGGGTAAGGAGAGAGAGGGTAAGGGTAGAGAGGGCAAGGGTAGAGAGGGCAAGGAAGAGAGGGTAAGGATAGAGAGGGTAAGGGTAGAGATGGTAGGAGTAAAGAGGGTAAGGGTAGAGGGGGTAGGGCTAGAGAGGGTTAGGGTAGAGAGGATCAGGGTAGAGGGGGTAGGGGTAGAGAGGGTTAGGGTAGAGAGGATAAGGGTAGAGAGGGTAGGGGTAGAGAGGGTTAGGGTAGAGAGGATCAGGGTAGAGGGGGTAGGGGTAGAGAGGGTTAGGGTAGAGAGGATAAGGGTAGAGGGGGTAGGGGTAGAGAGGGTTAGGGTAGAGAGGATAAGGGTAGAGGGGTAGGGGTAGAGAGGGTTAGGGTAGAGAGGATAAGGGTAGAGAGGGTTAGGGTAGAGAGGGTTAGGGTAGAGGGGGTAAGGGTAGAGAGGATAAGGGTAGAGGGGGTAAGGGTAGAGAGGGTAGGGGTGAACAAATGAGTGGTTTTACTGCAGATCTAAGAAGATTAGGTCGCATAAAAGACTAGCTGGCCATTTGATTACCCTCCATGTTCTGAGGTATAATTTCCGTGCTTTTATAGAGACAGAAGTGCATCCCAAATTACACTCTATTCCCTATATGGTGCACTATTTTTGATGAGAAACCTGTACTTGGGCTTGGTGCAAGTTAGGGCATTGAAAAAAATCTATGGAGTATTTAGACGAGACTGAATTTAGCAAATCTAACTCAAATCAGAACTGTATGCTCTGAAGTTGAGCAATTCGGGACTCCTAGACTGCCCCTCTTATGTGAATTGCCAATTATGCCTCCACTATAGTCAACTTGGGACATTTATAACCAATTTGTATTCTATATACATTTTGCTTATGAATTATTGTTTTATTATTCATGAAGACATTCAAGTGACCAGTATTCCATCAGTTTGTGATCGGCTTGCTGAGATTTTTACCTAAATGTACTATTTTGGAGCAAAACGTTTTGTTGGTAGGCCTAAATGATGAATATTCAGAGTTCGCAATATTGGAGAGAAGCCACGCTGCTTCTTATCTGAATGTTTCTATCATTGGCAGAGAAAGGGGACATCAAAAATAAAGAGAGATTTTCAATGAGAAAATCACAATCGTTTATATTCTGAAAATATTCCATGCAATTTACATGCAGGATTTCCTCTCTTCCCCCGAGCTAAGTCAAATATGGCTGCCAGCGATAGTGCTGGTTGGAAGAATTAATAGAGTCCCACTGTTGTCAGTCGTGTTGCATTTCCGATGACCGTTTTGCCTGTGAGGAAAGCAGAGGCTAATTCAATGTGATCGAAGGTGAAGAAAGTGAATATGTTCACAGAGACAAAAGGAGATCAAATTATATACAAGCCAAAGTGGCCAAAGTGATTTTATTTAGATTAAGCTGGAAAATACAGGAGAGTCCTAGCTCCAGCTGGGGATTTGCCTTTCACAGATAGACAAAGGGGAAGGTTAGATTTTACGTTGTGTTTAAATTCATTTTTATTTTCCTATTGTAAAGAGGCAGACCCTGACCTTGTGTTTTGAGACATTATATGCAGTATTTTGACTAAGTATATATGAATGACTGATCCCGCTGTGGCCGTCACCAAGGCAGTGATCAGACACAGACAGGCTGCATCCCAAATGGCACCCTATTCCCTATATTAAAGTGCACTACTTTCGACCAAAACCCTATGGAAGCCCTATGGGCCCTGGTCAAACGAAGGGCACTATATAGGGAACAGGGTGGTATTTGGGAAACATATCCCTGTAAAAAACAGCCATACATCTCCACTGCAAATTAGATGTCAGCCAACTTCCTGCCCCGCCCCTTGTCTCCGTGTAAACGCTACAGGGGGAACACTGTCTCAGGAATTATGGGTAATAAAAAATGAATCATAGATGAGACGTGAGAGAGGATACTAGCATGCAGAGACCTGGTGCCTTTAACAGGAACAGAAATAGTATGTGTCCTCTTGTGATGATACTAGATATTACTCTCCTATCCTATACAGCAGCAAAACAGTCAGGAAACAGGGTTGAAGATATTTAACGCTTGTCAATCTAACCATTAGGTACGACAGAAGGTGTCTCTCACTCTACCTGTGAATGGCAAATGTGTTAATTTAAAGAGCTAGGCAAGATGAGAGAAGATTTCTGAAATGTGGGCAGATGGATGAACAGGACAGACAAAACCTTATACCATGTCGGTCAATAGTTAGTTAGATATAGCAACAACAGAACAATTACATGAGGTGAATACTATGAATACAACAAAACTATGGAGAATTGATGCACTGACACCTCTGTACAATTATACAGATCAGAACTGATAGTCTGTTGATGTCACTGAGTCTACAATCATACAGATCAGAACTGATAGTCTGTTGATGTCACTGAGTCTACAATCATACAGATCAGAACTGATAGTCCCAAAATGAAATCTAGAGGAAGTTTGTTCTGAAGTGTCTGTCCTATATCTGAGCGATATAACAAAGGTCAGGAAATTATTTTATTTTTTATTTTTTTTGCCCCTTATTTATGGCACTAAGCAGCGTAAATCATCTTATTTATGTCACTAAGCAGCGTAAATTATCTTATTTATGGCACTAAGCAGCGTAAATCATCTTATTTATGGCACTAAGCAGCGTAAATCATATTATTTATGGCACTAAGCAGTGTAAATCATCTTATTTATGGCACTAAGCAGCGTAAATCATCTTATTTATGGCACTAAGCAGCATAAATCATCTTATTTATGGCACTAAGCAGCGTAAATCATCTTATTTATGGCACTAAGCAGCGTAAATCATCTTATTTATGGCACTAAGCAGCGTAAATCATCTTATTTATGGCACTAAGCAACATAAATCATCTTAGCAGACACTCTTGTCCAGATCGACTCACATAATAACGTTAATAACATAATAACGGCACATCGACATATTTTTCACCTTGTTGGTTCGGGGATTCAAACTAGCGACATTTCGGTAACTGACCCAATGCTCTAACAGCTAAGCTACCTGCCCTTTATTTTTGGCACTAAACTGTCTCCATAAATACTTTCATTTTTTTCAGCTGGTACCAGGGGATCTTAAGACAAGTCTTGTGAGGCCTACGGGCATACGAGAGCAAAACATCTCTCCTTTCCATAGACGTGTCATCTTAGCGTGTAACCCTAACTGTTCGGATACTGCAGACCATGTTGTGAGAAGACCGATTTTCGGTATGTCTCATGGCCTGACAGACACCGCTGTAGCTCTGTCACCGTCAACCGCAGATGCGGACGTGCAACATGGACGGATGAGGTGGATTGAGAAGCATCCAATGGTATCTCTAGTTTAAACTGACGGATTTTAATGGGGATTTTTGTATTAAGCTAATTACATATCCTTGTGGGCGCGAACATCAACCTTAGGGGGTTGATGTCCATCTGTGACCAAGAGGAAGTGGTCTTGTTGAAATTCTAGAAAACGATTTAGTATTTTCATGTTGAGAACTCTAAATCTGGCTGAGAATATCACAGTGGGATGAAACAACGATTGCTGGACTCTCACCTTTCAGATGCCGTCTCCTAGTGAATTTATTCTTTGTCAGGATAGAACAGAACATGTGACACATCTCTCCCTATGCAAAAGTGGGGTGTGAAACCTGACACCTTGAAGTCAGGTCCACTGACAGAGTGGTAGAGGAGAGCATACAGGTGAGGC
This sequence comes from Salvelinus namaycush, assembly GCF_016432855.1. Lineage (NCBI taxonomy): Eukaryota > Metazoa > Chordata > Actinopteri > Salmoniformes > Salmonidae > Salvelinus > Salvelinus namaycush. The sequence goes on from NC_052323.1 coordinate 28,806,299, forward strand.
TTTCTGGAACTTTAAAAGGTACTGGACCCTACAACGTTCACAGAACACTTTGTACACCAAAGAATGTCAGTCGGAACCAGTCCAGAACCGCGCCATATCCCCCATATAGCGGACTTAATAACATCTTAGAGGATTTATTAATATGCTGTATATTTACATGACCTCTGAGTATATGACTGCCAACACAGACAGACAGCACAGACTAATCAGTGTCAAGCACAGCAGTCACTGGGGCTATAAACCAAGGTTAGTATCTCGAACGGCTCCCTATTCCCTACATCGTGCACTACATCTCACCAGAGCCCTATGGGCCCTGGTTGAAAGTAGTGCACTATGAAGTAAAAAGGGTGCCATTTGGGACTCCTCAGCCTAACTGATGATGCAGAACCGGAAATCTGGGGGGCAAAACTCGCTTGACAATGTTCCATTAAAAATAGATATTGGATGATAATAATATAAACAGATCAATATCTGATGAGAAATCAATATCTGATGATACATCAATATCTGACAATTTTGAGTTAGAGGCCAGCTGTAGATTTTTTTTAAACTATAAAGAACATGGAGGGGGTGGGGGGGGGGGGGGGGCAATGCTGGTACCATCTGCAAATATACTGTTGATACAGTGGGTATTTACAGTGCAGTGACAGTGTTCTGATGAAGTATGATGTTGGAGTGGGTATTTACAGTGCAGTGACAGTGTTCTGATGAAGTATGATGTTGGAGTGGGTATTTACAGTGCAGTGACAGTGTTCTGATGAAGTATGATGTTGGAGTGGGTATTTACAGTGCAGTGACAGTGTTCCTCCTGAAGAATGATGTTGGAGTGGGTATTTACAGTGCAGTGACAGTGTTCCTCCTGAAGTATGATGTTGGAGTGGGTATTTACAGTGCAGTGACAGTGTTCTGATGAAGTATGATGTTGGAGTGGGTATTTACAGTGCAGTGACAGTGTTCCTCCTGAAGTATGATGTTGGAGTGGGTATTTACAGTGCAGTGACAGTGTTCTGATGAAGTATGATGTTGGAGTGGGTATTTACAGTGCAGTGACAGTGTTCCTCCTGAAGTATGATGTTGGAGTGGGTATTTACAGTGCAGTGACAGTGTTCCTCCTGAAGTATGATGTTGGAGTGGGTATTTACAGTGCAGTGACAGTGTTCTGATGAAGTATGATGTTGGAGTGGGTATTTACAGTGCAGTGACAGTGTTCTGATGAAGTATGATGTTGGAGTGGGTATTTACAGTGCAGTGACAGTGTTCTGATGAAGTATGATGTTGGAGTGGGTATTTACAGTGCAGTGACAGTGTTCCTCCTGAAGTATGATGTTGGAGTGGGTATTTACAGTGCAGTGACAGTGTTCCTCCTGAAGTATGATGTTGGAGTGGGTATTTACAGTGCAGTGACAGTGTTCTAGTGAAGTATGATGTTGGAGTGGGTATTTACAGTGCAGTGACAGTGTTCTGATGAAGTATGATGTTGGAGTGGGTATTTACAGTGCAGTGACAGTGTTCTGATGAAGTATGATGTTGGAGTGGGTATTTACAGTGCAGTGACAGTGTTCTGATGAAGTATGATGTTGGAGTGGGTATTTACAGTGCAGTGACAGTGTTCCTCCTGAAGTATGATGTTGGAGTGGGTATTTACAGTGCAGTGACAGTGTTCTAATGAAGTATGATGCTGGAGTGGGTATTTACAGTGCAGTGACAGTGTTCCTCCTGAAGTATGATGTTGGAGTGTGTATTTACAGTGCAGTGACAGTGTTCTGATGAAGTATGATGTTGGAGTGGGTATTTACAGTGCAGTGACAGTGTTCCTCCTGAAGTATGATGGTGGAGTGGGTATTTACAGTGCAGTAACAGTGTTCCTCCTGAAGTATGATGCTGGAGTGGGTATTTACAGTGCAGTGACAGTGTTCATCCTGAAGTATGATGCTGGAGTGGGTATTTACAGTGCAGTGACAGTGTTCTGATGAAGTATGATGTTGGAGTGGGTATTTACAGTGCAGAAACAGTGTTCCTCCTGAAGTATGCTGTTGGAGTGGGTATTTACAGTGCAGTGACAGTGTTCTGATGAAGTATGATGTTGGAGTGGGTATTTACAGTGCAGAAACAGTGTTCCTCCTGAAGTATGATGTTGGAGTGGGTATTTACAGTGCAGTAACAGTGTTCTAATGAAGTATGATGTTGCAGTGGGTATTTACAGTGCAGTAACAGTGTTCTAATGAAGTATGATGTTGGAGTGGGTATTTACAGTGCAGTAACAGTGTTCTAGTGAAGTATGATGTTGGAGTGGGTATTTACAGTGCAGTAACAGTGTTCTAATGAAGTATGATGTTGGAGTGGGTATTTACAGTGCAGTAACAGTGTTCTAACGAAGTATGATGTTGGAGTGGGTATTTACAGTGCAGTAACAGTGTTCTAATGAAGTATGATGTTGGAGTGGGTATTTACAGTGCAGTAACAGTGTTCTAGTGAAGTATGATGCTGGAGTGGGTATTTACAGTGCAGTGACAGTGTTCCTCCTGAAGTATGATGTTGGAGTGGGTATTTACAGTGCAGTGACAGTGTTCCTCCTGAAGTATGATGTTGGAGTGGGTATTTACAGTGCAGTGACAGTGTTCCTCCTGAAGTATGATGTTGGAGTGGGTATTTACAGTGCAGTGACAGTGTTCCTCCTGAAGTATGATGCTGGAGTGGGTATTTACAGTGCAGTAACAGTGTTCCTCCTGAAGTATGATGTTGGAGTGGGTATTTACAGTGCAGTGACAGTGTTCCTCCTGAAGTATGATGCTGGAGTGGGTATTTACAGTGCAGTGACAGTGTTCCTCCTGAAGTATGATGCTGGAGTGGGTATTTACAGTGCAGTAACAGTGTTCCTCCTGAAGTATGATGTTGGAGTGGGTATTTACAGTGCAGTGACAGTGTTCCTCCTGAAGTATGATGCTGGAGTGGGTATTTACAGTGCAGTAACAGTGTTCCTCCTGAAGTATGATGTTGGAGTGGGTATTTACAGTGCAGTAACAGTGTTCCTCCTGAAGTATGATGTTGGAGTGGGTATTTACAGTGCAGTGACAGTGTTCCTCCTGAAGTATGATGCTGGAGTGGGTATTTACAGTGCAGTGACGGTGTTCTGATGAAATATGTTGAGGTAGCTATTTGAGCAAAAGGCTATGAGAGTTAACTTCTCCTACCACTTGGCTGTACACACTGTTGGCTATTTCTTGTTACACGCTGACCTTTGATGTAAGTGGTCAGCTTCATTATAATGTTACTTAGCTACAGCTCTAGCCTAATGGCACTAAAGTCAGCTCATTTTGTTTGTGAGAAATACATTACGGGAACTCTCTCAGATTAGAATAAGGAGAAAGTATGAACATATTAGAGGATGTTAAACTAAATATACAGTAAAAATATATATTCAGAACATTTTTCAGTCTTTGGCAGGCGGTGTAGATTAAAGTCTCTGTTTAAAGGCATCTGTTCGAGCCACGGGAAAAAACGAATAAACAGATTCATGAAAACAAAACATACCACAACAAATAGCACCATCTTCTGAATACTCAAAACAGCTGCGAGCCTCAGTCTTGGTTTAGTGACACTTGATTTATTTTTTGTACACTTAAATCCTCCTACTTCCCAATCACTACTGAGACTTTCTGCTGTGCTCTCCTGAAAAGTGATATCAATACATGAACGTAATAATAATAATAATGATAATAATCCCATCCTCATAGCCAGAGCTGTTTCTTTAAAAACTGTCTGATTAAATACATTATTTTCAGCACACTTTAAAAAAAAATCACACATTCACACCTACATTCCAATATTTTGAAGTGTTGACAGTTTACAGAAGGGACAGATACGAATACAATGTGTGTAATTGAGTCGAGTGTAATTGAGCTGAGTGTAATTGAGTTGAGTGTAATTGAGCTGAGTGTAATTGAGCTGAGTGTAATTGAGCTGAGTGTAATTGAGCTGAGTGTAATTGAGCTGAGTGTGATTGAGTTGAGTGTAATTGAGCTGAGTGTAATTGAGTTGAGTGTAATTGACTTGAGTGTAATCGAGCTGAGTGTAATTGAGCTGAGTGTAATTGAGCTGAGTGTAATTGAGCTGAGTGTAATTGAGTTGTGTGTAATTGAGTTGAGTGTAATTGAGCTGAGTGTAATTGAGCTGAGTGTAATTGAGCTGAGTGTAATTGAGCTGAGTGTATTTGAGCTGAGTGTAATTGAGCTGAGTGTAATTGAGTTGAGTGTATTTGAGTTGAGTGTAATTGAGCTGAGTGTAATTTAGTTGAGTGTATTTGAGTTGAGTGTAATTGAGCTGAGTGTAATTGAGCTGAGTGTATTTGAGTTGAGTGTAATTGAGTTGAGTGTATTTGAGTTGAGTGTATTTGAGTTGAGCATTCTGTTGAACAACAGTTGACAGTATTTGTGTTTCTGCCTTTAATCACAACGGCCACTCACAACTCCTGATGTTGGCTGTATTCAAATCAAATCAAATTTAATTTGGCTATATACAGGGGGTACCGGTACAGAGGCAATGTGGAGACTATATACAGGGGGTACCGGTACAGAGTCAATGTGGAGACTATATACAGGGGGTACCGGTACAGAGTCAATGTGGAGGCTATATGCAGGGGGTACTGGTACAGAGTCAATGTGGAGGCTATATGCAGGGGGTACTGGTACAGAGTCAATGTGGAGGCTATATACAGGGGGTACCGGTACAGAGTCAATGTGGGGGCTATATACAGGGGTTACCGGTACAGAGTCAATGTGGAGGCTATATACAGGGGGTACTGGTACAGAGTCAATGTGGAGACTATATACAGGAGGTACCGGTACAGAGTCAATGTGGAGGCTATATACAGGGGTCACCGATACAGTCATTGTGGAGGCTATATACAGGTGGGTACCAGAACAGTGTCAATGTGGAGGCTATATACAGGTGGGTACCAATACAGTGTCAATGTGGAGGCTATATACAGGTGGGTACCGGTACAGAGTCAATGTGGAGGCTATATACAGGAGGTACTGGTACAGAGTCAATGCGGAGACCATTTACAGGGGGTACCAGTACAGAGTCAATGTGGCGGCTATATACTGGTGGTACCGGTACAGCGTCAATGTGGAGGCTATATACAGGGGTACCGGTACAGAGTCAATGTGGAGGCTATATACAGGGGGTACCGGTACAGAGGCAATGTGGAGGCTATGTACAGGGGATACTGGTACAGAGTCAATGTGGAGGCTATATACAGGGGGTACCGGTACAGAGGCAATGTGGAGGCTATGTACAGGGGGTACTGGTACAGAGTCAATGTGGAGGCTATATACAGGGGGTACCGGTACAGAGTCAATGTGGAGGCTATATACAGGGGATACTGGTACAGAGTCAATGTGGAGGCTATATACAGGGGGTACTGGTACAGAGTCAATGTGGAGGCTATATACAGGGGGTACCGGTACAGAGTCAATGTGGAGGCTATTTACAGGGGGTACTGGTACAGAGGCAAAGTGGAGGCTATGTACAGGGGGTACTGGTACAGAGTCAATGTGGAGGCTATATACAGGGGGTACCGGTACAGAGTCAATGTGGAGGCTATATACAGGGGGTACCGGTACAGAGTCAATGTGGAGGCTATATACAGGGGGTACCGGTACAGAGGCAATGTGGAGGCTATGTACAGGGGGTACCGGTACAGAGTCAATGTGGAGGCTATATACAGGGGGTACCGGTACAGAGTCAATGTGGAGGCTATATACAGGGGGTACCGGTACAGAGTCAGTGTGGAGGCTATATACAGGGGGTACCGGTACAGAGTCAATGTGGAGGCTATATACAGGGGGTACTGGTACAGAGGCAATGTGGAGGCTATGTACAGGGGGTACTGGTACAGAGTCAATGTGGAGGCTATATACAGGGGGTACCGGTACAGAGTCAATGTGGAGGCTATATACAGGGGGTACCGGTACAGAGTCAATGTGGAGGCTATATACAGGGGGTACCGGTACAGAGTCAATGTGGAGGCTATATACAGGGGGTACCGGTACAGAGTCAATGTGGAGGCTATATACAGGGGGTACCGGTACAGAGTCAGTGTGGAGGCTATATACAGGGGGTACCGGTACAGAGTCAATGTGGAGGCTATATACAGGGGGTACCGGTACAGAGGCAATGTGGAGGCTATATACAGGGGGTACCGGTACAGAGTCAATGTGGAGGCTATATACAGGGGGTACCGGTACAGAGTCAATGTGGAGGCTATATACAGGGGGTACCGGTACAGAGGCAATGTGGAGGCTATGTACAGGGGGTACCGGTACAGAGTCAATGTGGAGGCTATATACAGGGGGTACCGGTACAGAGTCAATGTGGAGGCTATATACAGGGGGTACCGGTACAGAGTCAGTGTGGAGGCTATATACAGGGGGTACCGGTACAGAGTCAATGTGGAGGCTATATACAGGGGGTACCGGTACAGAGGCAATGTGGAGGCTATATACAGGGGGTACCGGTACAGAGTCAATGTGGAGGCTATATACAGGGGGTACCGGTACAGAGTCAATGTGGAGGCTATATACAGGGGGTACTGGTACAGAGTCAATGTGGAGGCTATATACAGGGGGTACTGGTACAGAGGCAATGTGGAGGCTATGTACAGGGGGTACTGGTACAGAGTCAATGTGGAGGCTATATACAGGGGGTACCGGTACAGAGTCAATGTGGAGGCTATATACAGGGGGTACCGGTACAGAGTCAATGTGGAGGCTATATACAGGGGTACCGGTACAGAGTCAATGTGGAGGCTATATACAGGGGGTACCGGTACAGAGGCAATGTGGAGGCTATGTACAGGGGGTACCGGTACAGAGTCAGCGTGGAGGCTATATACAGGGGGTACCGGTACAGAGGCAATGTGGAGGCTATATACAGGGGGTACCGGTAAATAGTCAATGTGGAGGCTATATACAGGGGGCACCGGTAAATAGTCAATGTGGAGGCTATATACAGGGGGCACCGGTACCGAGTCAATGTGGAGGCTATATACAGGGGTCACCGATACAGTCATTGTGGAGGCTATATACAGGGGGTACTGGTACCGAGTCAGAGTGGAGGCTATATACAGGGGGCACCGGTACAGAGTCAGAGTGGAGGCTATATACAGGGGGCACCGGTACCGAGTCAGAGTGGAGGCTATAGACAGGGGGCACCGGTACCGAGTCAGTGTGCAGGGGGTACAGGTACAGAGTCAATGTGGAGGCTATATACAGGGGGTACTGGTACAGAGGCAATGTGGATGCTATGTACAGGGGGTACTGGTACAGAGTCAATGTGGAGGCTATCTACAGGGGGTACTGGTACAGAGTCAATGTGGAGGCTATATACAGGGGGCACCGGTACAGAGTCAGTGTGGAGGCTATATACAGGGGGCACCGGGACCGAGTCAGTGTGCAGGGGGTACAGGCTAGTTGAGGTAATCTGCACATGTACGTGGGGGCGAAGTGACTATGCATAGGTAACAAACAAACAGCGAGTGTATTGCCACCATAATGTCCCTCCCTCACCCACCAACCCTGCCATGTCGTGTGTTTTGTGGCTGTTTCTGCCAAATCTGAAGGGATGGGAGCGAGCGGCGTGTTCCTTCAGATATAAAACCTCTAAAACCTCAATCTCACGGATGCCCAGCCAATCAGCAGAGAGAAAGCCTTTGAAAACCAAGCCAATGTCCGTGATGTGCCCAGCCAACGATTATGTGGTCAGTCAGTGATACCAAAAGGCAACCCTGTAACATCAAGGAACTCAAAGTCTTGCAAACCCATCAGTTCTACAACTCTAATTAAACGTATACAAGTAGCCCACTAAAGCCTAGCCAATGGGGCGAAGAGTGCCCTCTCTTTGGTGATTAACGAGGTGAAACACTCAACACATTCCGTTAGGAAATACAATATATCAAGAATTGCTCTCTATATACACCACTCAACATGTTCCTATGGGGAATGCATCTATCAAGATTGAATCCATAGATACCAATCTTCAGGAGTACTTTGCCTTCAAGAGACTATGCCAATTGATTAGTGTTTTGTTTGATAGTTGATTAGATGACCGGGCTCGCTGCATGAAACACACCCGTGTATGTCACCTTAATATAATGCACGGTGCGTCGACAGATCAAGCTCAGCGAGTTGCACCACGTCATAAATCACTTTATGAGATGGATATTTTGTACTATCACAATATAACACAATATGACATTTATATAAAGCAGCCCTTTAGCTCCACTGGGGGCTCTGCCTGTGGAGCTCAGCTGCATGGGGGGCTGTTACGCAAAGCAGAATCAGTTAGTTTGTCAGCGGAAATTACTAGAAATAACTTCATCTTTTAAATTGACACGGTGTATTTGACCTCACAACGACAACCAAATATACAAATGTCGCTTTCTGGAATCAACCGGAAAAAGCACGAGTTGTTACAGTATGTGTCTGTTTTTATCAAAGTTAGCTGGCTAATTTAATAATCCTGTTCTCTGGAATACCACACTGCTGTTGGCTGCATCTTCTCTGATGTGTAGGGTCTGTTTCCAGCTGACCGCTAACCTGCCGGCAAGACATTCACTGAAACAGCTGCTCATACCTGATTACAATTTGTCATCTCTTTTTGTACCATCAATATCACATGTCAAAATATGAGTTATTGAATTGAATAAATCCATGGGCAAGTTCATGTTTACATATATAACCATCTGTGTCAATAGGTTATATTATCATTGTTTTATTCAGTTTCGATATGTAACTGAAATCCATATACTTGGAACCTAACAGCAGTCAGTGAGAACAATGTGTTCAGCGTACGTCAAGGCAAACCCCCTCTCTCCACCTCTCTAAAGATCTACTGACCAGGTCCTCTCTCCACCTCTCTAAAGGCAAACCCCCTCTCTCCACCTCTCTAAAGATCTACTGACCAGGTCCTCTCTCCACCTCTCTAAAGGCAAACCCCCTCTCTCCACCTCTCTAAAGATCTACTGACCAGGTCCTCTCTAAAGATCTACTGACCAGGTCCTCTCTAAAGGTCTACTGACAGGTAGACCTACTGACAGGTAGACCTACTGTCCTCTCTAAAGGCCTACTGACAGGTCCTCTCTAAAGGTCTACTGACAGGTCCTCTCTAAAGGTCTACTGACAGGTAGACCTACTGACAGGTAGACCTACTGTCCTCTCTAAAGATCTACTGACCAGGTCCTCTCTAAAGGTCTACTGACAGGTAGACCTACTGTCCTCTCTAAAGATCTACTGACCAGGTCCTCTCTAAAGGTCTACTGACAGGTAGACCTACTGACAGGTAGACCTACTGTCCTCTCTAAAGGCCTACTGACAGGTCCTCTCTAAAGGTCTACTGACAGGTAGACCTACTGACAGGTAGACCTACTGTCCTCTCTAAAGGCCTACTGACAGGTCCTCTCTAAAGGCCTACTGACAGGTCCTCTCTAAAGGCCTACTGACAGGTCCTCTCTAAAGGTCTACTGACAGGTAGACCTACTGACAGGTAGACCTACTGTCCTCTCTAAAGATCTACTGACCAGGTCCTCTCTAAAGATCTACTGACCAGGTCCTCTCTAAAGGTCTACTGACAGGTAGACCTACTGACAGGTAGACCTACTGTCCTCTCTAAAGGCCTACTGACAGGTCCTCTCTAAAGATCTACTGACCAGGTCCTCTCTAAAGGTCTACTGACAGGTAGACCTACTGACAGGTAGACCTACTGTCCTCTCTAAAGGTCTACTGACAGGTCCTCTCTAAAGATCTACTGACCAGGTCCTCTCTAAAGGCCTACTGACAGGTCCTCTCTAAAGGCCTACTGAAAGGTTCTCTCTAAAGGCCTACTGAAAGGTTCTCTCTAAAGGCCTACTGAAAGGTTCTCTCTAAAGGCCTACTGAAAGGTTCTCTCTAAAGGCCTACTGAAAGGTTCTCTCTAAAGGCCTACTGACAGGTCCTCTCTAAAGGCCTACTGAAAGGTTCTCTCTAAAGGCCTACTGACAGGTCATCTCTAAAGGCCTAATGACAGGGCCTCTCTCCACCGCTCTAAAGGCCTAATGACAGGGCCTCTCTCCACCGCTCTAAAGGACTAATGACAGGGCCTCTCTCCACCGCTATAAAGGCCTAATGACAGGGCCTCTCTCCACAGCTCTAAAGGCCTAATGACAGGGCCTCTCTCCACAGCTCTAAAGGCCTAATGACATGTCCTCTCTCCACCGCTCTAAAGGCCTAATGACAGGGCCTCTCTCCACCGCTCTAAAGGCCTAATGACAGGGCCTCTCTCCACCGCTCTAAAGGCCTAATGACAGGGCCTCTCTCCACCGCTCTAAAGGCCTAATGACAGGGCCTCTCTCCACTGCACCGCTCTAAAGGACCTAATGACAGGGGCCTCTCTCCACGCTATAAAGGCCTAATGACAGGGCCTCTCTCCACAGCTCTAAAGGCCTAATGACAGGGCCTCTTCTCCACAGCTCTAAAGGCCTAATGACATGTCCTCTCTCCACCGCTCTAAAGGCCTAATGACAGGGGCCTCTCTCCACCGGCTCTAAAGGCCTAATGACAGGGCCTCTCTCCACCGCTCTAAAGGCCTAATGACAGGGCCTCTCTCCACCGCTCTAAAGGCCTAATGACAGGGCCTCTCTCCACCGCTCTAAAGGCCTAATGACAGGGCCTCTCTCCACCGCTCTAAAGGACTAATGACAGGGCCTCTCTCCACCGCTCTAAAGGCCTAATGACAGGGCCTCTCTCCACCGCTCTAAAGGCCTAATGACAGAGCCTTTCTCCACCGCTCTAAAGGCCTAATGACAGGGCCTCTCTCCACCGCTCTAAAGGACTAATGACAGAGCCTCTCTCCACCGCTCTAAAGGCCTAATGACAGGGCCTCTCTCCACCGCTCTAAAGGACTAATGACAGAGCCTCTCTCCACCGCTCTAAAGGCCTAATGACAGGGCCTCTCTCCACCGCTCTAAAGGACTAATGACAGAGCCTCTCTCCACCGCTCTAAAGGCCTAATGACAGGGCCTCTCTCCACTGCTCTAAAGCCCTAATGACAGGTCCTCTCTCCACCGGTCTAAAGGCCTAATGACAGGGCCTCTCTCCACCGGTCTAAAGGCCTAATGACAGGGCCTCTCTCCACTGCTCTAAAGGCCTAATGACAGAGCCTCTCTCCACCGCTCTAAAGGCCTAATGACAGGGCCTCTCTCCACCGCTCTAAAGGCCTAATGACAGGGCCTCTCTCCACCGCTCTAAAGGCCTAATGACAGGGCCTCTCTCCACCGCTCTAAAGGCCTAATGACAGAGCCTCTCTCCACCGCTATAAAGGCCTAATGACAGGGCCTCTCTCCACCGCTCTAAAGGCCTAATGACAGAGCCTCTCTCCACCGCTCTAAAGGCCTAATGACAGAGCCTCTCTCCACCGCTCTAAAGCCCTAATGACAGGTCCTCTCTCCACTGGTCTAAAGGCCTAATGACAGGGCCTCTCTCCACCGGTCTAAAGGCCTAATGACAGGTCCTCTCTCCACCGCTCTAAAGGCCTAATGACAGAGCCTCTCTCCACCGCTATAAAGGCCTAATGAAAGGGCCTCTCTCCACCGCTCTAAAGGCCTAATGACAGGGCCTCTCTCCACTGCTCTAAAGCCCTAATGACAGGTCCTCTCTCCACCGGTCTAAAGGCCTAATGACAGGGCCTCTCTCCACCGGTCTAAAGGCCTAATGACAGGGCCTCTCTCCACTGCTCTAAAGGCCTAATGACAGAGCCTCTCTCCACCGCTCTAAAGGCCTAATGACAGGGCCTCTCTCCACCGCTCTAAAGGCCTAATGACAGGGCCTCTCTCCACCGCTCTAAAGGCCTAATGACAGGGCCTCTCTCCACCGCTCTAAAGGCCTAATGACAGAGCCTCTCTCCACCGCTCTAAAGGCCTAATGACAGGGCCTCTCTCCACCGCTCTAAAGGCCTAATGACAGAGCCTCTCTCCACCGCTCTAAAGGCCTAATGACAGGTCCTCTCTCCACCGCTCTAAAGGCCTAATGACAGGGCCTCTCTCCACCGCTCTAAAGCCCTAATGACAGGTCCTCTCTCCACCGGTCTAAAGGCCTAATGACAGGGCCTCTCTCCACCGGTCTAAAGGCCTAATGACAGGGCCTCTCTCCACCGGTCTAAAGGCCTAATGACAGGTCCTCTCTCCACCGCTCTAAAGGCCTAATGACAGAGCCTCTCTCCACCGCTCTAAAGGCCTAATGACAGGTCCTCTCTCCACTGCTCTAAAGGCCTAATGACAGGGCCTCTCTCCACTGCTCTAAAGCCCTAATGACAGGTCCTCTCTCCACCGGTCTAAAGGCCTAATGACAGGGCCTCTCTCCACCGGTCTAAAGGCCTAATGACAGGTCCTCTCTCCACCGGTCTAAAGGCCTAATGACAGGTCCTCTCTCCACCGCTCTAAAGGCCTAATGACAGGGCCTCTCTCCACTGCTCTAAAGCCCTAATGACAGGTCCTCTCTCCACTGCTCTAAAGGCCTAATGACAGGGCCTCTCTCCACTGCTCTAAAGCCCTAATGACAGGTCCTCTCTCCACCGGTCTAAAGGCCTAATGACAGGGCCTCTCTCCACCGGTCTAAAGGCCTAATGACAGGTCCTCTCTCCACCGGTCTAAAGGCCTAATGACAGGGCCTCTCTCCACCGGTCTAAAGGCCTAATGACAGGTCCTCTCTCCACCGCTCTAAAGGCCTAATGACAGAGCCTCTCTCCACCGCTCTAAAGGCCTAATGACAGGTCCTCTCTCCACTGCTCTAAAGGCCTAATGACAGGGCCTCTCTCCACTGCTCTAAAGCCCTAATGACAGGTCCTCTCTCCACCGGTCTAAAGGCCTAATGACAGGGCCTCTCTCCACCGGTCTAAAGGCCTAATGACAGGTCCTCTCTCCACCGGTCTAAAGGCCTAATGACAGGTCCTCTCTCCACCGCTCTAAAGGCCTAATGACAGGGCCTCTCTCCACCGCTCTAAAGCCCTAATGACAGGTCCTCTCTCCACTGCTCTAAAGGCCTAATGACAGGGCCTCTCTCCACCTCTCTAAAGGCCTAATGACAGGTCCTCTCTCCACCGCTCTAAAGGCCTAATGACAGGGCCTCTCTCCACCGGTCTAAAGGCCTAATGACAGGTCCTCTCTCCACCGGTCTAAAGGCCTAATGACAGGTCCTCTCTCCACCGCTCTAAAGGCCTAATGACAGGGCCTCTCTCCACTGCTCTAAAGCCCTAATGACAGGTCCTCTCTCCACCGGTCTAAAGGCCTAATGACAGGGCCTCTCTCCACCGGTCTAAAGGCCTAATGACAGGGCCTCTCTCCACTGCTCTAAAGGCCTAATGACAGAGCCTCTCTCCACCGCTCTAAAGGCCTAATGACAGGGCCTCTCTCCACCGCTCTAAAGGCCTAATGACAGGGCCTCTCTCCACCGCTCTAAAGGCCTAATGACAGGGCCTCTCTCCACCGCTCTAAAGGCCTAATGACAGGGCCTCTCTCCACCGCTATAAAGGCCTAATGACAGGGCCTCTCTCCACCGCTCTAAAGGCCTAATGACAGGGCCTCTCTCCACTGCTCTAAAGCCCTAATGACAGGTCCTCTCTCCACCGGTCTAAAGGCCTAATGACAGGGCCTCTCTCCACCGGTCTAAAGGCCTAATGACAGAGCCTCTCTCCACCACTATAAAGGCCTAATGAAAGGGCCTCTCTCCACCGCTCTAAAGGCCTAATGACAGGGCCTCTCTACACTGCTCTAAAGCCCTAATGACAGGTCCTCTCTCCACCGGTCTAAAGGCCTAATGACAGGGCCTCTCTCCACCGGTCTAAAGGCCTAATGACAGGGCCTCTCTCCACTGCTCTAAAGGCCTAATGACAGGGCCTCTCTCCACCGCTCTAAAGGCCTAATGACAGGGCCTCTCTCCACCGCTCTAAAGGCCTAATGACAGGGCCTCTCTCCACCGCTCTAAAGGCCTAATGACAGGGCCTCTCTCCACCGCTCTAAAGGCCTAATGACAGAGCCTCTCTCCACCGCTCTAAAGGCCTAATGACAGGGCCTCTCTCCACCGCTCTAAAGGCCTAATGACAGGGCCTCTCTCCACCGCTCTAAAGGCCTAATGACAGGTCCTCTCTCCACCGCTCTAAAGGCCTAATGACAGGGCCTCTCTCCACCGCTCTAAAGCCCTAATGACAGGTCCTCTCTCCACCGCTCTAAAGGCCTAATGACAGGGCCTCTCTCCACCGGTCTAAAGGCCTAATGACAGGGCCTCTCTCCACCGGTCTAAAGGCCTAATGACAGGTCCTCTCTCCACCGCTCTAAAGGCCTAATGACAGAGCCTCTCTCCACCGCTCTAAAGGCCTAATGACAGGTCCTCTCTCCACCGCTCTAAAGGCCTAATGACAGGGCCTCTCTCCACTGCTCTAAAGCCCTAATGACAGGTCCTCTCTCCACCGCTCTAAAGGCCTAATGACAGGGCCTCTCTCCACCGCTCTAAAGGCCTAATGACAGGGCCTCTCTCCACCGCTCTAAAGGCCTAATGACAGGGCCTCTCTCCACCTCTCTAAAGGCCTACTGACAGGGCCTCTCTCCACAGCTCTAAAGGCCTACTGACAGGGCCTCTCTCCACCGCTCTAAAGGCCTAATGACAGGGCCTCTCTCCACCGCTCTAAAGGCCTAATGACAGGGCCTCTCTCCACCTCTCTAAAGGTCTAATGACAGGGCCTCTCTCCACCGCTCTAAAGGCCTAATGACAGGGCCTCTCTCCACCGCTCTAAAGACCTAATGACAGGGCCTCTCTCCACCGCTCTAAAGGCCTAATGACAGGGCCTCTCTCCACCGCTCTAAAGGCCTAGTGACAGGTCCTCTCTCCACCGCTCTAAAGGCCTAATGACAGGGCCTCTCTCCACCGCTCTAAAGGCGTACTGACAAGGCCTCTCTGAAGCCCTACTGACTGGGTCTTGGCAGGGTTCATGGTTCTACTCATTCACGCTGTGCAATAAAATATCAATCAAATTCTTCTCCGCTCCGCTGGGCTAATTTCAGGTCCTTGAATTACTTTTTGTTCAGCTCCATAATTTTTTTTACCGGGGACAACTTCAAGGAGTTTAGTACATTCATCCACACTGTTTGAGTTATTCATGGGAATGAGAAAAAGCTCAGAGTAGGTTGATTGTGTTGTATAAAAAAAAGGCTGTTCTCAAAACACCTGACCACAGATATATCATATAAAATCCATTGGTGTTGTTAACCTATTTACCCCTCTCCTGATAATAATATGGGACTGTTGGGATTGTTTTCACTGGGACCAGTGGAAAGAATGGGGTAGGGTCATGCTTTTTCAATTTCAGACAGGGGGAGAGTTCAGTTTATTTATTTTTTATCGTCCAGGGGAGGGTCATTTAATTTAATTCATTAACTCTAGCTCTAGTCTCACCTCTAGCTCTAGTCTCATCTCTAGCTCTAGTCTCACCTCTAGCTCTAGTCTCATCTCTAGCTCTAGTCTCATCTCTAGCTCTCGTCTCATCTCTAGCTCTAGTCTCACCTCTAGCTCTAGTCTCACCTCTAGCTCTAGTCTCACCTGTAGCTCTAGTCTCATCACTAGCTCTAGTCTCATCACTAGCTCTAGTCTCATCTCTAGTCTAGTATTTTCACATGTACAATTTGTTTAAATAATTTGTTTCCCTAATAATTTGGACTCTTTAATATTAACAAAGTGTATTGTCTTTGGGGTGGGGGATGTCACGTTATACCTTCAGCATGGTTGTATTACCGGTAAACCAGGCTTTAGGCCTCTTCAAAGTATCTTCACCTATAGGGTTCTACTGTTTTCCCCTTAATGACTCTGACCCTGGGTTAAGTAATGTTAACAGAGTGTTGGCGGTTTACGGTGTCTGCACGGTATATGATTTGGTCATGCTTGATGCATTAATTGTAGCCTTTTTTTCCCAGGGCCTGTATGGAAGTGGTTAGCTTGGCGGTCCTCCAACTCAATCCCATTGATTTTCCATAACAATATGAAGAACACTTTTCAGCGGTCTAGATTAATGAATTGCATCTTCAGAGTCACTTTGGCAATCCTAATGAAGGTAGATGCATTTCCCTGAGCAACACAGCTGGATTTCAATTGGTTTTAAATGTGTTGATACCCTCCTGACAACTGAATAAAAAAAATAATAATAATAACAATATATATATATATTCTCCCAGGCATATACATCTTCCTTTGGCTTGTCAGATCACTTTAATAAAAATATATGATTCAAAGTCGGACATTTATCATCATCAAACCTGGTTCTCCATCTTTCTCTCTACAGTGGCAAGAAAAAACTATGTGAACCCTTTGGAATTACCTGGATTTATGCATAAATTGGTCATAACATTGTGATCTGATCTTCATCTAAGTTACAACAACAGACAAACAAAGTCTGCTTAAACTAATAACACAAACAATTATACGTTTTCATGTCTTTATTGAACACACTGTAAACATTCACAGTGCATGGTGGGAAAAGTATGTGAACCCTTGGATGTAATAACTGGTTGACCCTCCTTTGGCAGCAATAACCTCAACCAAACGTTTTCTGTAGTTGCGGATCAGACCTGCACAACGGTCAGGAGGAATTTCTGACCATTCCTCTTTACAAAACTGTTTCAGTTCGGCAATATTCTTGGGATGTCTGGTGTGAACCACTCTCTTGAGGTCATGCCACAGCATCTCAATCGGGTTGAGGTCAGGACTCTGACTGGGCCACTCCAGAAGGCATATTATCTTCTGTTGAAGCCATTCTGTCGTTGATTTACTTCTGTGTTTTGGGTCGTTGACCTGTTGCATCATCCAACTTCTGTTGAGCTTCAATTGGTGGACAGATAGCCTAACATTCTCCTGCAAAATGTTTTGATAAACTTGGGAATTTATTTTTCCGTTGATGATAGCAAGCTGTCCAGGCCCTGAGGCAGCAAAGCAGCCCCAAACCATGACGCTCCGTCCACCATACTTTACAGTTGGGATGAGGTTTTGATGTTGGTGTGCTGGGCCTTTTTCTCTCTACACATAGTGGTGTGTGTTCCTTCCAAACATTGATTGGACTCCAGGTTAGCTGACTCCTGACTACAATTAGCTTTTGGAGAAGTCATTAGCCTAGGGGTTCACATACTTTTTTCAACCTACACTGTGCATGTTTAAATTATGTATTCAATATAGACAAGGAAAATACAATAATTATTGTGTTATTAGTATAATAAGCACACTGTGTTTGTCTATTGTTCTGACTTAGATGAAGATCAGATCACAATGTATGATCAATTTGTGCAGAAATCCATGTAATTCCAAAGGGTTCACATACATTTTCTTGCCACTGTATCTTCTTCTTCTTCTTCTTCTGCTTCTTCTTCTTCTTATTCTTCTTCTTCTTCTTCTTCTTCTTCTGCTTCTTCTTCTTCTGCTTCTTCTTTTTCTGCATCTTCTTCTTCTGCTTCTTCTGCTTCTTCTTCTTCTGCTGCTGCTTCTTCTGCTTCTGCTGCTTCTTCTGCTTCTGCTTCTTCTGCTTCTGCTTCTTCTTCTTCTTTTTCTTCTTCTGCTTCTTCTTCTTCTGCTTCTTCTTCTTCTTCTTCTGCTTCTTCTTTTTCTGTATCTTCTTCTTCTGCTTCTTCTTCTTCTTCTTCTTCTTCTTCTTCTTCTTCTTCTGCTTCTTCTTCTTCTTCTTCTCCTTCTCCTTCTTCTTCTTCTGCTTCTTCTTCTTCTTCTTCTTCTTCTGCTTCTTCTTCTGCTTCTTCTGCTTCTTCTTCTGCTTCTTCTGCTTCTTCTTCTTCTTCTGCTTCTTCTTCTTCTGCTTCTTCTGCTTCTTCTTCTTCTTCTTCCTCTTCCTCTTCTTCTGCTTCTTCTTCTTCTGCTTCTTCTGCTTCTTCTTCTGCTTCTTCTTCTGCTTCTTCTTCTTCTTCTTCTTCTTCTTCTTCTTCCACCTTATGAAGATCTCTGCAGTAGATCACAATAGAGTTCTAAATAATGCATGTCATCTACTACAGAAGCATTGTGTAGAGCATGTTACAGTGAAAATAAAATACATAGTTCACATGGGGTTCAGTTGGATACATCTCACGGATCTTCAAATAAGAATTGGCATAACTTATAGCACAGCGGTTCATGTATTCTTTTATGTTTAATGAATGAATTCATATCAAATGAGATGGAAATTAGATGGTGAAAAAGCAATACCTCGAGACACATTGACTGGTGGTTTACCCAGCTGATGGACAACAGTCCATGTTCTTCTTTTCTCTTAATAATTTGACAGTTAAAAGGGGCAATCTGGGATTCAAACAACAACCATAAATATACTGTATATGTACCAATCCCAGTTTGTGAAGTGGTAAAAGACTGCGGCTTTTCACTTAACGGAAACATTTGATAATTGTAAGACGTCTTTTAAATACATAAAGGTGTGGTGATCAGCCCCTACATTTTACAGGTTCTGAAAATAGAATTTACAAAGCAACGTGACCTCGAATTGTAACTTTTTATATATATATATATATATATAAATAAGAGTATCACCATGCATTGAAAAAATAAAACTAATGTGGTCTTTATGGGAGATCCCATCGTCTCTATTTTTTAGGAGTAGAATATTTTTGCTTGAGCTCATGACCAGACAAGACTTTTAAAAATGCATTTACGGCAGTGGTCCATAACAATATAAGCCAATCTTTATGTATCTGCTTAGGAGTGTTGGAAAATAGAGATGGAAATAGTGTTTACTACCCATGCCACATTGGATTTACTTCTTGTTGCCACATAAGAGCCTCTGGTTACGAACCCTTTCACCTCCAACACACCTGACTGTCATACTAATTAATTCAGTGATGTAGAATCTGTCTGACACACATTCCACCCACAGACCTGTAGTCATGTGGACACTAGAATAATCATTTGTTGAACTTTCACACCAATGTTCTCGATAAGCAAAAACAAAAAAAACGTTGAAAGATTATTATTTTGCTTGGCTGTTCCTGTGAAATAACTCCCTGGTTAATGTTAGCTTGTGTTCAGATACAGTGAAGCACTCAGTGAAGTATGAGAACATGGTATCACAAATAGTGTCAATGACTACATTGTAATCAATATAGTGAAACGGTGTATATTTTATTTTTTAAGCTATTGGATAAATAGACAG
This sequence comes from Salvelinus namaycush, assembly GCF_016432855.1. Taxonomy (NCBI): domain Eukaryota; kingdom Metazoa; phylum Chordata; class Actinopteri; order Salmoniformes; family Salmonidae; genus Salvelinus; species Salvelinus namaycush. The sequence goes on from NC_052323.1 coordinate 28,825,511, forward strand.
CTTGACACATCATGAATCTAACCCTCATTTGCTGTTGTTTTTCTCTCTCCATATTTTAAAATCCTGTCTACTTTTTCACGAGCTGAACAGTCAAGTCGACAATAGTTCTCCAAGAACTGGTGCAGATTTAATTAAGGAGTGGGCTATTGTTACTTAAACATCTGTTTGGAACAGGTACATGTTCCCAGAGGGTTAAACAGATACACAGCGCCAATAATCCATTCAGCCAAGTGATATCACGTTGCAAACAGGAATTAATACAACTCCTGTAGCACTATGTCCCTAGGAGATCAGTACACCATCATGCTAAGATTTGATTTTCCCAGAGGGAATCAGTTGAAGCAAACCATGGACATTTCTTCTGATTGTACTGTTCCTTACAGGTTGGGGAGAGAGATAGAGAGAGACAGAGAGAGAGAAATTGAATTGAGAGAGGGTTGAGAGAGAGGGCTGAGAGAGGGTTGAGAGAGAGAGAGAGAGAGAGAGAGAGAGGGTTGAGAGAGAGACAGACATAGAGAGAGAGAGAGAGAGAGAGAGAGAGAGAGAGAGAGAGAGAGAGAGAGAGAGACAGAGAGAGAGAGAGAGAGAGAGAGAGAGAGAGAGAGAGAGAGAGAGAGAGACAGAGAGAGAGAGCATGAGAGAGGCACACACACACAAGCACTTGATGCCTTTCTCATCCCAGAACTGGCTGGAACCAGTATTTTACACTGCTCAGAGTTAAAACAAGATGAGCCACGGTTGGAATTCAAGGCAAACAAATACACTCTTCTTTTCACACATGCATTTCTCTGCCACATGCACGCAAACACACACACACACACACACACACACACACACACACACACACACACACACACACACACACACACACACACACACACACACACACACACACACACACACACACACACACACACACACACACACACACACACACACACACACACAAAGAGGGAGAGCTCGAAGGCCTTGGGGCCAGGCAGCTACCACCTACATGACATTCTGAACTGCAACTTGCTTTGTGCTGTGACTTTGAAATGTAGAACATCCAGGTCAGACGCAGGGAGAAGTAGATCTATCTTCCAGGTGTCAGGGCCCAACATTGATGGATGACCCTTGGCTCCTGAGTTGTGGTGGCTCCTGCGACAGCCAGTCATTAATAAACAGATTGTGACGACCCTCTCCTTTGTGTTGTGTGCTGCCTGCCTGTCTGTGTGCTGGCTGCCTGTCTGTGTGCTGGCTGCCTGTCTGTGTGCTGCCTGCCTGTCTGTGTGCTGGCTGCCTGTCTGTGTGCTGGCTGCCTGTCTGTGTGCTGCCTGCCTGTCTGTGTGCTGCCTGCCTGTCTGTGTGCTGCCTGCCTGTCTGTGTGCTGGCTGCCTGTCTGTGTGCTGGCTGTCTGTCTGTGTGCTGCCTGCCTGTCTGTGTGCTGGCTGCCTGTCTGTGTGCTGGCTGCCTGTCTGTGTGCTGCCTGCCTGTCTGTGTGCTGCCTGCCTGTCTGTGTGCTGCCTGCCTGTCTGTGTGCAGCCTGCCTGTCTGTGTGCTGCCTGCCTGTCTGTGTGCTGCCTGCCTGTCTGTGTGCTGCCTGCCTGTCTGTGTGCTGCCTGCCTGTCTGTGTGCTGCCTGCCTGTCTGTGTGCTGCCTGCCTGTCTGTGTGCAGCCTGCCTGTCTGTGTGCTGCCTGGCTGTCTGTGTGCTGCCTGCCTGTCTGTGTGCTGCCTGCCTGTCTGTGTGCTGCCTGCCTGTCTGTGTGCAGCCTGCCTGTCTGTGTGCAGCAGCCTCCGCTTCTAGATTATTTCCATGCCACTGATAATAAATACTCATAAAGCTAATGATCCCTGATTACTGCTGCAATCTTTGCCTCATTACACCGATTAGCTGCAACGGTGTAACTCGGAGGACGCCCGCGCCTGTTTAAAAATACCATCACGCTCGTGATGTCGCCCTGTTAGACACCTCTCAGAATTAAAACCTAACACCTTGTAACCTTATCAAACTAAGCTGCTGTCTCAACAGGAATGCAAACGACACCGTGTTAATTAATATAATGTAATCATACAAACAACATTAATGTCTAAATCTTAGAGACAAATGTTTTTATTACTATAGTGCTTTGCATCAGTGAGGATTCTGTTGTAAAACCCGGGTTGTCACGATCGTCGTAACGTGAAAGAGAAGAGGACCAAGGCGCAGCGTGAAGTGAATACATCATCTATTTATTTAAGCGACGTACTGAAGAACACTTAAACAAAACTACAAAAAAATAATAAAGAAAACAAAGATAACTAATAACTAAGGGCGTGACACCGGTGCTGTAATGGGACTGTGTTCCAAATAGCACCCTACAGTATGCCCTAAATAGTGCACTGCTTTTAACATGGGCCCTGGTCAAAAATAGTGCACTATCGTAGAGGATAGGATACCATTTGGAACACATGCATGCAGTGCCAACGCCTTGGATTTCGGGAAGAGGAAATGGTTAATTTACAGTCCTTACTCTAGAAAATATGTCCTTCGATGTCAAAATAAAGCCTTGTGAGTCCACAGACAAATCAAACAAGCAGGCGAAGTCAGTGACCCCGATAATTTAGCAAGTTGTTCTGGACGTTTTCCAGACGCTGTGCAAAGTGGGCACCCCCCCCCCCCCCCCCCCAAAATAGTGCCATGCTCCCATCTGCTTATTACAGGTTGTTGACCCACCACCAGAGAAGGCTGATCACATGGAGCTTTATAGGAGGTCAGGCCCAATGACACAACCATCATCTCCTCTCTCTCTCCATCTCAAACAACACGAGTTAAAAGTGAGACAAAGACAGAAAAGAAAACCAGAGAGAAACAGAGTGAAGCACAAGAGCACAAGGCACAAGGCACAGGGCACAGGGCACAAGAGCACAGGGCACAGGGCACAAGAGCACAGGGCACAAGAGCACAGGGCACAAGAGCACAGGGCACAAGAGCACAGGGCACAAGAGCACAGGGCACAGGGCACAAGAGCACAGGGCACAAGAGCACAGGGCACAAGAGCACAGGGCACAGGGCACAAGAGCACAGGGCACAGGGCACAAGAGCACAGGGCACAGGGCACAGGGCACAAGAGCACAGGGCACAGGGCACAAGAGCACAGGGCACAGGGCACAAGAGCACAGGGCACAGGGCACAAGAGCACAGGGCACAGGGCACAAGAGCACAGGGCACAGGGCACAAGAGCACAGGGCACAGGGCACAAGAGCACAGGGCACAGGGCACAAGAGCACAGGGCACAAGAGCACAAGAGCACAAGGCACAGGGCACAAGAGCACAAGGCACAAGGCACAGGGCACAAGAGCACAAGGCACAAGGCACAGGGCACAGGGCACAAGAGCACAGGGCACAAGAGCACAAGGCACAAGGCACAAGAGCACAGGGCACAAGAGCACAGGGCACAGGGCACAGGGCACAGGGCACAGGGCACAAGAGCACAAGGCACAGGGCACAAGAGCACAGGGCACAGGGCACAGGGCACAGGGCACAGGGCACAAGAGCACAGGGCACAGGGCACAGGGCACAGGGCACAAGGCACAAGGCACAAGGCACAGGGCACAGGGCACAGGGCACAGGGCACAAGAGCACAGGGCACAGGGCACAGGGCACAGGGCACAAGAGCACAGGGCACAAGGCACAAGGCACAGGGCACAGGGCACAAGAGCACAGGGCACAAGAGCACAAGAGCACAAGGCACAAGGCTCACGGCTCAAGGCTCAATGCACAAGGCACAAGGCTCACGGCTCAAGGCTCAATGCACAAGGCACAAGGCTCACGGCTCAAGGCTCAATGCACAAGGCTCAAGGCACAAGGCTCAAGGCTAGTCCGCTGAGTGGTCAGTTTTGGGAATGCAACACACTGGTTCGTTAGCACATTTACAGTTACACATTACACATTTACAGTCAGTTTTCAATCGATATGAAACCATATTGACAGCAACGAAGCAAATAATTGATATGACTGTGACAAAGCGACAAAGAGGGGTGCAAGCAGTTGTTCACTACCTTTTATGTAGGTCTACCAGGGCTTATGGGACTATACAGAGCATTCAGAACGTATTCAGACAACGTGACTTTATCCACATTTTGTTACGTTACAGCCTTATTCTTAAATAGATTAATTAAACAAATGTCCTCTTAAATCTACACACAATACCCCATAATGACAAAGCGAAAACAGATTTTTTTGCTAATACATAAGTATTTTGCTAATACATAAGTATTCAGACCCTTTGCTATGATATTCGAAAATGAGCTCAGGTGCTTCCTGTTTCCATTGATCATCTTTAGAGCGGTTTCTACAACTTGATTGGAGTCCACCTGTGGTAAATTCAATTGATTGGACATGATTTGGAGAGGCACACACCTGTCTATATAAGGTCCCACAGTTGACAGTGAATGTCAGAGCAAAAACCAAGCCATGAGGTCGAAGGAATTGTCCATAGAGCTCCGAGACAGGATTGTGTCAAGGCACAGATCTGGGGAAGGGTACCAAAACATTTCTGCAGTATTGAAGGTCCCCAAGAACACAGTGGCCTCCAATCATTCTTAAATGGAAGAAGTTTGGAACCGCCAAGACTCTTCCTAGAGCTGGCCGCCCAGCAAAACTGAGCAATCGGGGGAGAAGGGCCTTGGTCAGGGAGGTGACCAATAACCCGATGGTCACATTGACAGAGCTCCAGAGTTCCTCTGTGGAGATGGGAGAACCTTCCAGAAGGACAACCATCTCCACAGCACTCCACCAATCAGGCCTTTATGGTAGAGTGTCCAGACGGAAGCCACTCCTCAGTAGAAGTCACATGACAGCCCGCTTGGAGTTTACCAAAAGGTACCTAAAGGACTCTCAGACCATAAGAAACAAGATGCTCTAGTCTAATGAAAGAAAGATTGAACACTTTGGCCTGAATGCCAAGAGTCACGTCTGGAGGAAACCTGACACCATCCGTATGTTGAAGCATGGTGGTGGCAGCATCCTGCTGTGGGGATGTTTTTCAGCGGCAGGGACTGGGAGACTAGTCAGGATCGAGGGAAAGATTAACAGAGCAAAGTACAGCGAGATCCATGATGAAACCCTGCTCCAGGGCGCTCAACACCTCAGACTGGGGTGATGGTTCACCTTCTAACAGGAAAACCACCCTAAGCACATAGCCAAGACAATGCTGGAGTGGTTTCAGAACAAGTCTCCGAATGTCCTTGAGTGGTCCAGCCAGAACCCGATCGAGCATCTCTGGAGAGACCTGAAAATAGCTGTGCAGCGACGCTCCCCATCCAATCTGACAGAGCTTGAGGGGATCTGCAGAGAAGAATGTGAGAAACTCCCCAAACTCCCCATGTCGAACCTTCTGTGGAAAGGGTTCTACATGGAAAGGGAAAGAGGAATACATAGTCAGTTGGGATTAGGGTTAAGGTTAGGGGTATGCACGCTTTCTAAAGGCACTTCGGTATGGAAAGGGAAATGGGGATACCTCGTCAGTTGTACAACTGAACGCATTCAACTGAAATGGCTGCTTTAATCGACTTCCACGTCATCTGCGTCCGGGGAACAACGGGTTAACTGCCTAGCTCAGGGAATCAAAAGGGTTCTACACGGAACCAAAAAGGGTTCTTCAAACGGTTCTCCTATGGGAACAGCCAAATAACCCTTTAAAGTTGTGGATAGTACCCATTGTTTTTCTCGAAGAGTCGAGCAACAATCCCCCTTTTCATTTTTAGTATCTACAGTATCTTCAGAGGCTGTGAAGAGATTATTTGTGCATTTCTATCACAGGGGAGGGATGAAGGGAGGCAGGAAATGAATGAACAAGGCAGTGCAACATTGATCCAGGACCCCCTAGGCTTCAATTTCACCATAGAGACAACATGGCTAATTAGGCTAGCATGTTGCCTGTTCCAGCACAGCTGCACTGAGAGATTATACAGACAGAGGCTGCCAGCTGTTAGTCAGCTGCACTATCAGTGACGAGACCAGAACAACATTCACAGTGCATGGCTTCACTAACTCTCTCCAGCTTAATGTGGCCTAAATACATGGTCCAGAGATAAGGTTAATGGAGGGGAACCAAAGCAGCACAGCATGGCTCGATGAGAACATGATTAAAATGTAAAGATCTATTGACCGAATTTAAGTATTGAACTTATGAGAGCTCCCTGAGAGAGATTCAGTCTTGTACTGTATGATGATCCGGGTTTTTGGTTTATGTCTGCCTCACATCAACACCACCATGTGGACTGACAAGTGCTTGTTAATGGCTCGGTTGGCTATGCTGAGTCTGATGTTATAGACTAGGTATAACTACTACAACAACATTAGGGAAGGGCAGATCTGATGGAGTAGGTCCTAACACAACCTAGTCTACTTTAAAAGGGAATAGGGTGCCATTTGGGATGCTCAGAGCACGCAAATTGGAGCACGGGAGGGGTCGGAGTATGAGTCCAAGTCAAGTATGCAAAACAGATGCGACCTACGTTTGTACATATTTTTGAAGTATGTATTTATGCAAGCTTCAACGGCAAGTATGCAAAAAAAAATAGATGTTAAAAAAAATGACACAAAAGCTGAAGTGAGAGAAAATACACTCTTGCCTTTTCACATCTCATATGTTGCCTCACTAAACTCAGCAAAAAAGAAACAGCCCTTTTTCAGGACCCTGTCTTTCAAAGATAATTTGTAAAAATCCGAAAAATCCGAATAACTTTCCAGATCTTCATTGAAAAGGTTTTGAACACGGTTTTCCATGCTTGTTCAATTAACCATAAACAATTAATGAACAAGCACCTGTGGAACGGTCATTAAGACGCTAACAGCTTAGAGACGGTAGGCAATTAAGGTCACAGTTATGAAAACTTAGCACACTAAAGAGGCCTTTCTACTGACTCTGAAAAAACCCAAAAGAAAGATGACCAGGGTCCCTGCTCATCTGCGTGAAAGTGCCTTAGGCATGGTGCAAGGAGGCATGAGGACTGCAGATGTGGCCAGGGCAATAAATTGGATTGTCCGTACTGTGAGACGACTAAGACAGCGCTACAGGGAGACAAGACGGACAGCGTATTGTCCTCGCAGTGGCAGACCACGTGTAACAACACCTGCACAGGATCGGTACATCTGAACATCCCTCCTGCGTCTCAGGATGGCAACAACAACTGCCCAAGTTACACCAGGAACGCACAATCCCTCCATCAGTGCTCAGACTGTCCGCAATAGGCTGAGAGAGGCTAGACTGAGGGCTTGTAGGCCTGTTGTAAGGCAGTTCCTCACCAGGCATCACCGGCAAAAACGTCGCCTATGGGCACAAACCCACCATCGCTGGACCAGACAGGACTGGGAAAAAGTGCTCTTCACTGACGAGTCGCGGTTTTGTCTCACCGGTGGTGATGGTCGGATTCACGTTTATCGTCGAAGGAATGAGCGTTACACCGAGGCCTGTACTCTGGAGCGGGATTGATTTGGAGATGGAGGGTCCGTCATGGTCTGGGGCGGTGTGTCACAGCATCATCGGACTGAGCTTGTTGTCATTGCAGGCAATCTCAACGCTATGCGTTACAAAGAAGACATCCTCCTCCCTCATGTGGTACCCTTCCTGCAGGCTCATCCTGACATGACCCTCCAGCATGACAATGCCACCAGCCATACTGCTGGTTCTGTGCATTATTTCCTGCAAGACAGGAATGTGAGTGTTCTGCCATGGCGAAGAGCCCGGGTCTCAATCCCATTGAGCACTTCTGGGACCTGTTGGATTGGACTGTGAGGGCTTGGGCCATTCCCCCCAGAAATGTCTGGGAACTTGCAGGTGCCTTGGTGGAAGAGTGGGGTAACATCTCACAGCAAGAACTGACACACCATGAGGAGGAGATGCACAGCAGTACTTAATGCAGCTTGTGGCCACACCTTTGACCCCCCCCTTTGTTCAGGGACACATTATTCCATTTCTGTTAGTCACATGTCTGTGGAACTTGTTCAGTTTACGTCTCAGTTGTTGAATCTTGTTATGTTCATACAAATATTTACACATGTTAAGTTTGCTGAAAATAAATGCAGTTGACAGTGAGAGGATGTTTATTTATTTTCTGAGTTTACAACATTTTAATCTTGTTACGTTAATAAATACATGCTGTGTTGAAACTGGCATGTTTACCTGCCACCGTACCGTAGATCGCAAGCCCATGATTAGTCAGTAGGGCTAACAACTGGTATTGCTAGCTACGTAGATAGCCCAAAATATTTTTTTGCTAGCTACCCACGAAGAATTGAAATCTATTAGTTTTATAGCATTTTTTGCCTGTTAAACTCTCTGGTTAGATACATTATTACAATTCACATATAGCTAGCTCATAGTCATGAAGTGAAACGGTTGCAAATCTTGTTTCGTCTCTATTGCCATTGTCCTGGCAGGAAGGTGATTCAGTGAATTGGTAAGTCCATAGTAAGTCGATAGGGCTAACTGGCTAGCTTGCTATCCACAAAGAATTGGCAAATAGCTGGCTAGCTAGATTATTACATATCTAACTGATAAAACGTTTGCTTTATTTGTTGTCATCATTGTCATTGCTAGAAGAAGGTTCAGTGAATGGGGAGGTGAAGCGTGAGTTAAGGGGTTGTGCTTCTCAATTGTAATGTTCTATGTGTTCTCCACACTCTCGTCCTCACAAGAACATGCTCAAGAGAACGTGGTCGGAGAATGCACTCGGAGCGTGAGAGCACTGTAGTGCGCATTATTGAGAAACACCCACTGTCTGTTAATTCACATCTACATCGTTAAGGGTATGTCTCAAAGAAGCGGTGGTTTCACACTCCAGATGGAGATTTACATGTTTGATCAGGCTGTTTTCTTCTGTGTAATCCACATGATCCGTTAATTTGATCCACAATCAGTACATGTTGGTGTTAATATATCAACTTGCTCTTGCACTTGCTAGCTTCTCTTTTGATCCAAATGTCTGATTGTAGTGTGAAAGTCTATGGAGTGTTGTGTCAGGCGATGTCTGCAAAACGGATTGACAGTATGATGGACTATACAGCAGTGGATAGTCTCTGTAGGTTGGACGGAGCCTCCCTAAACACTATGTATTCCAGCTACAACAGATAACTCTCTCCTCAAAGCCACCCGTGCTTCACTTTCTTTTCCCTTACTGACAAACCATCACTATGGCACTGTATTGCTGTCAAATGCAGCCAAAATAATATATTTTTCCCCAACAGAATTTAACCCAGTACCTTCTACTAGCACAGGGATGCAATGTAATGTCTCCACGTATAACTAATGGGAGAAACTCTTAAAACGTCAGAGCTTATAATAAGCTTGTCAGCTTATCATATTAGCATTTAAATGTTTTTTGGAAGCATGTGAAGTCGGAGCGCTAGCTGCCATTTTGACTTGGCCATTGAAGGGGAAAAAAAGCTAGTGATACTCCTGTGCAGATGCCAATTTTCATTCATCTGTTTATCGAAATTGTTTCTGACACATGACTTATTGTTATTAGTCAGTCAGACGGGTGTGAAATGATCACATTATTTACCATATGGTATAATTTTACATATGATCCTGTTGCATAGAAGCCTTAGCCCGATGGAACCAGCCTGATTGTTCCATTCACCATTCTATTAAATTTCACAGGCTGGTGTAGTGAACACAAGAAGCAGCCAGGTTTGAAAAAAATCTATATTAATAAAAGGGAACGTTTAATAAAGACTTGTGGTTTGCTTTCAACCTGGGGTGGGATGGGGTTCTACTAAGCTAATGTATGGAATTGTTTTAAGTTTTAACTGTTGGATTCAGATATAAGCCTGGGATGGGGTTCTACTAAAATAACATATGGAATTGTTTTAAGATGGTCATACCAAAGATAATTTATCTCTTTGAATTTTAGGACCCCTTTAAGTATCAAAAAAAATTTATAAAAGTTTGATGAAACATTGAATTTGGCCTTACTGCATGGAAAGCGGATAGTCCAAAAATAAATAAAATTATGTTTGTTATAAAGTGTATGTCCTATATCTGAGTAATCTGGAAAATATTTGTACAACTTTTTAACCCATAGTTAACAAAGGAAATTGAGTACTAAACTACTTCCATATACAGTACCAGTCAAAAGTTTGGACACACCTACTCATTCAAGGGTTTTTCTTCATTTTTACTATTTTCTACATTGTAGAATAATAGTGAAGACATCAAAACTATGAAATAACACATATGGAATCATGTATTAACCAAAAAAGTGTTTAACAAATACAAATATACATTTCATTTGAGATTCTTCAAAGTAGCCACCCTTTGCCAGCTTTCCACACTCATGGCATTCTCTCAACCAGCTTCACCTGGAATGCTTTTCCAACAGTCTTGAAGGAGTTCCCACATACGTTGAAAACTTGTTGGCTGCTTTTTCTTCTCTCTGCTGTCCAACTCATCCCAAACCATCTCAATTAGGTTGAGGTCGGGTGATTGTGGAGGCCAGGTCATCTGATGCAGCACTCCATCACTCTCCTTCTTGGTCAAATAGCCCTTACCCAGCCTGGAGGTGTGTTGCGTCATTGTCCTGATGAAAAACAAATTATAGTCCCACTAAGAGCAAACCAGATGGGATGGCATATCGCTGCAGAATGCTGTGGTAGACATTCTGACTAAGTGTGCCCTGAATTCTAAATAAATCACACAGTGTCACCAGCAAAGCACCATCACTCCTCCTCCTCCATGCTTCACGGTGGGAACCACACATATGGAGATCATCCGTTCACCTACTCTGGATTTCACAAAGATTCGACGGTTGGAACCAAATATTGCTAATTTGGACTCATGAGACCAAAAGGCAGATTTCCACCGGTCTAATGTCCATCTCTCGTGTTTCTTGGCCCAAGCAAGTCTCCTCTTCCTATTGATGTCCTTTAGTAGTGGTGTCTTTGCAGCAATTTGACCACAAAGGCCTGATTCACGCAGTCTCCTCTGAACAGTTGATGTTGAGATGTGTCTGTTACTTGAGCCCTGTGAAGCATTTATTTGAGCTGCAATCTGAGGTGCAGTTAACTCTAATGAACTTATCCTCTGCAGCAGAGGTAACTCTCGGTCTTCCTTTCCTGTGGCAGTCCTCATGAGAGCCTGTTTCATCATAGCGCTTGATGGTTTTTGCAACTGCACTTGAAGAAACGTTCAAAGTTCTACGTTCAAAGTTGAAACTTTCCGGATTGACTGACCTTCATGTCTTAAAGTAATACGGACTGTCATTTCTCTTTGCTTATTTTAGCTGTTCTTGCCATATTATGGAGTTTATGTTTTGCCAAATAAGGCTATCTTCTTTATTCCACCACTACCTGATTGGCTCACAACTGATTGGCTCAAACACATTAAGAAGGAAAGCAATTCCACAAATTAACTTTTGACAAAGCACACCTGTTCATTGAAATGCATTCCAGGTGACTACCTCGTGAAGCTGGTTGAGAGAAGGCCAAGAGTGTGCAAAGCTGTCATGAAGGCAAAGGACGGCTACTTTGAAGAATCTCTAATATAAAATATATTTTGGGTTACTACATGATTACATATGTGTTATGTCATAGTGTTGATGTCTTCACTATTTTTCTACAATGTATAAAATAGAAAAAATAAAGAAAAAACCCTTGAATGATTAGGTGTGTCCAAACTTTTGAGTGGTACTGTATACTTCCATAAAACGTTTTAACTGGTACCGGATTACCTTCAGACAAAATGTGTTTGTGAAAGTCTCACCTTTCCAAAGAGGGGTCATGTTAGTGTGTAACCCAAGCGGTTCAGACACTACAGACAGAAGATGGCAGATTGCCGGTATTAGAGATGTGCAACCAATGATCTGTCTCAGCCAGATACAACACTAAGCAAGTGATCATTTTCAGGATTGACAGAGATTATTAAACAGAAGTAATTATAGTCGTTGGTACAGAACAATAATATCCTGCATACTAAAGTATTAACGAGGGAGATTAAAATAGGCCTATCCATTAAAACACTGATCTTTCATTCCATCTTAACAGGGAGGAAATAAGATTCAGAAGCCTATGATTTGGTAGGAAATGGAGAGAAGAGACAAAGACGAATTTCTGTTATAAACTGGATCCGCTCCCCATCAGAGAGGAACGTCTGTTATAAACTGGATCCACTCCCCATCAGAAAGGAATGTCTGTTAAAAACTGGATCCGCTCCCCATCAGAGAGGAACGTCTGTTATAAACTGGATCCGCTCCCCATCAGAGAGGAATGTCTGTTATAAGCTGGATCCGCTCCCCATCAGAGAGGAACGTCTGTTAAAAACTGGATCCGCTCTCCATCAGAGAGGAATGTCTGTTATAAGCTGGATCCGCTCCCCATCAGAGAGGAATGTCTGTTAAAAACTGGATCCGCTCCCCATCAGAGAGGAACGTCTGTTATAAACTGGATCCGCTCCCCATCAGAGAGGAATGTCTGTTAAAAACTGGATCCGCTCCCCATCAGAGAGGAATGTCTGTTAAAAACTGGATCCGCTCCCCATCAGAGAGGAATGTCTGTTATAAACTGGATCTGCTCCCCATCAGAGAGGAATGTCTGTTATAAACTGGATCCGCTCCCCATCAGAGAGGAATGTCTGTTAAAAACTGGATCCGCTCCCCATCAGAGAGGAATGTCTGTTATAAACTGGATCCGCTCCCCATCAGAGAGGAACGTCTGTTAGAAACTGGATCCGCTCCCCATCAGAGAGGAACGTCTGTTAAAAACTGGATCCGCTCCCCATCAGAGAGGAACGTCTGTTATAAACTGGATCCGCTCCCCATCAGAGAGGAATGTCTGTTATAAACTGGATCCGCTCCCCATCAGAGAGGAACGTCTGTTATAAACTGGATCCGCTCCCCATCAGAGAGGAACGTCTGTTAAAAACTGGATCCGCTCCCCATCAGAGAGGAACGTCTGTTATAAACTGGATCCGCTCCCCATCAGAGAGGAATGTCTGTTATAAACTGGATCCGCTCCCCATCAGAGAGGAACGTCTGTTAAAAACTGGATCCGCTCCCCATCAGAGAGGAATGTCTGTTATAAACTGGATCCACTCCCCATCAGAGAGGAATGTCTGTTATAAACTGGATCCGCTCTCCATCAGAGAGGAACGTCTGTTATAAACTGGATCCGCTCCCCATCAGAGAGGAATGATTGTTATAAACTGGATCCGCTCCCAATCAGAGAGGAATGTCTGTTAAAAACTGGATCCGCTCCCCATCAGAGAGGAATGTCTGTTATAAACTGGATCCGCTCCCCATCAGAGAGGAATGTCTGTTATAAACTGGATCCGCTCCCCATCAGAGAGGAATGTCTGTTATGAACTGGATCCGCTCCCCATCAGAGAGGAACGTCTGTTATAAACTGGATCCGCTCCCCCCTCAGAGAGGAATGTCTGTTATAAACTGGATCCGCTCCCCATCAGAGAGGAATGTTTGTTATAAACTGGATCCGCTCCCCATCAGAGAGGAATGTCTGTTATAAACTGGATCCGCTCCCCCCTCAGAGAGGAATGTCTGTTATAAACTGGATCCGCTCCCCCCTCAGAGAGGAATGTCTGTTATAAACTGGATCTGCTCCCCATCAGAGAGGAATGTTTGTTATAAACTGGATCCGCTCCCCATCAGAGAGGAACGTCTGTTATAAACTGGATCCGCTCCCCATCAGAGAGGAACGTCTGTTAAAAACTGGATCCGCTCCCCATCAGAGAGGAACGTCTGTTATAAACTGGATCCGCTCCCCATCAGAGAGGAACGTCTGTTATAAACTGGATCCGCTCCCCATCAGAGAGGAACGTCTGTTATAAACTGGATCCGCTCCTCATCAGAGAGGAACGTCTGTTATAAACTGGATCCGCTCCCCATCAGAGAGGAACGTCTGTTAAAAACTGGATCCGCTCCCCATCAGAGAGGAATGTCTGTTATAAACTGGATCCACTCCCCATCAGAGAGGAATGTCTGTTATAAACTGGATCCGCTCTCCATCAGAGAGGAACGTCTGTTATAAACTGGATCCGCTCCCCATCAGAGAGGAATGATTGTTATAAACTGGATCCGCTCCCCATCAGAGAGGAATGTCTGTTAAAAACTGGATCCGCTCCCCATCAGAGAGGAATGTCTGTTATAAACTGGATCCGCTCCCCATCAGAGAGGAATGTCTGTTATAAACTGGATCCGCTCCCCATCAGAAAGGAATGTCTGTTATGAACTGGATCCGCTCCCCATCAGAGAGGAACGTCTGTTATAAACTGGATCCGCTCCCCCCTCAGAGAGGAATGTCTGTTATAAACTGGATCCGCTCCCCATCAGAGAGGAATGTTTGTTATAAACTGGATCCGCTCCCCATCAGAGAGGAATGTCTGTTATAAACTGGATCCGCTCCCCCCTCAGAGAGGAATGTCTGTTATAAACTGGATCCGCTCCCCCCTCAGAGAGGAATGTCTGTTATAAACTGGATCCGCTCCCCATCAGAGAGGAATGTTTGTTATAAACTGGATCCGCTCCCCATCAGAGAGGAATGTCTGTTATAAACTGGATCCGTTCCCCCCTCAGAGAGGATTGTCTGTTATAAACTGGATCCGCTCCCCATCAGAGAGGAATGTCTGTTAAAAACTGGATCAGCTCCCCATCAGAGTGGAACGTCTGTTATAAACTGGATCCGCTCCCCATCAGAGAGGAACGTCTGTTATAAACTGGATCCGCTCCCCATCAGAGAGGAACGTCTGTTATAAACTGGATCCGCTCCCCATCAGAGAGGAACGTCTGTTATAAACTGGATCCGCTCCCCATCAGAGAGGAATGTCTGTTATAAACTGGATCCGCTCCCCATCAGAGAGGAATGTCTGTTATAAACTGGATCCGCTCCCCATCAGAGACGAACGTCTGTTATAAACTGGATCCGCTCTCCATCAGAGAGGAACGTCTGTTATAAACTGGATCCGCTCCCCATCAGAGAGGAACGTCTGTTATAAACTGGATCCGCTCTCCATCAGAGAGGAACGTCTGTTATAAACTGGATCCGCTCCCCATCAGAGAGGAATGTCTGTTATAAACTGGATCCGCTCCCCATCAGAGAGGAATGTCTGTTATAAACTGGATCCGCTCTCCATCAGAGAGGAACGTCTGTTATAAACTGGATCCGCTCCCCATCAGAGAGGAATGATTGTTATGAACTGGATCCGCTCCCCATCAGAGAGGAATGTCTGTTAAAAACTGGATCCGCTCCCCATCAGAGAGGAATGTCTGTTATAAACTGGATCCGCTCCCCATCAGAGAGGAACGTCTGTTATAAACTGGATCCGCTCCCCATCAGAGAGGAACGTCTGTTATAAACTGGATCCGCTCCCCATCAGAGAGGAACGTCTGTTAAAAACTGGATCCGCTCCCCATCAGAGAGGAACGTCTGTTATAAACTGGATCCGCTCCCCATCAGAGAGGAACGTCTGTTATAAACTGGATCCGCTCCCCATCAGAGAGGAACGTCTGTTATAAACTGGATCCGCTCCCCATCAGAGAGGAACGTCTGTTATAAACTGGATCCGCTCCCCATCAGAGAGGAACGTCTGTTAAAAACTGGATCCGCTCCCCATCAGAGAGTAATGTCTGTTATAAACTGGATCCACTCCCCATCAGAGAGGAATGTCTGTTATAAACTGGATCCGCTCTCCATCAGAGAGGAACGTCTGTTATAAACTGGATCCGCTCCCCATCAGAGAGGAATGATTGTTATAAACTGGATCCGTTCCCCATCAGAGAGGAATGTCTGTTAAAAACTGGATCCGCTCCCCATCAGAGAGGAATGTCTGTTATAAACTGGATCCGCTCCCCATCAGAGAGGAATGATTGTTATAAACTGGATCCGCTCCCCATCAGAAAGGAATGTCTATTATGAACTGGATCCGCTCCCCATCAGAGAGGAACGTCTGTTATAAACTGGATCCGCTCCCCCCTCAGAGAGGAATGTCTGTTATAAACTGGATCCGCTCCCCATCAGAGAGGAATGTTTGTTATAAACTGGATCCGCTCCCCATCAGAGAGGAATGTCTCTTATAAACTGGATCCGCTCCCCCCTCAGAGAGGAATGTCTGTTATAAACTGGATCCGCTCCCCCCTCAGAGAGGAATGTCTGTTATAAACTGGATCCGCTCCCCATCAGAGAGGAATGTTTGTTATAAACTGGATCCGCTCCCCATCAGAGAGGAATGTCTGTTATAAACTGGATCCGCTCCCCCCTCAGAGAGGAATGTCTGTTATAAACTGGATCCGCTCCCCATCAGAGAGGAACGTCTGTTATAAACTGGATCCGCTCCCCATCAGAGAGGAATGTCTGTTATAAACTGGATCCGCTCCCCATCAGAGAGGAACGTCAGTTATAAACTGGATCCGCTACCCATCAGAGAGGAATGTCTGTTATAAACTGGATCCGCTCCCCATCAGAGAGGAATGTCTGTTAAAAACTGGATCAGCTCCCCATCAGAGTGGAACGTCTGTTATAAACTGGATCCGCTCCCCATCAGAGAGGAATGATTGTTATGAACTGGATCCGCTCCCCATCAGAGAGGAATGTCTGTTATAAACTGGATCCGCTCCCCATCAGAGAGGAATGTCTGTTATAAACTGGATCCGCTCCCCATCAGAGAGGAACGTCTGTTAGAAACTGGATCCGCTCCCCATCAGAGAGGAACGTCTGTTATAAACTGGATCCGCTCCCCATCAGAGAGGAACGTCTGTTAAAAACTGGATCCGCTCCCCATCAGAGAGGAACGTCTGTTATAAACTGGATCCGCTCCCCATCAGAGAGGAACGTCTGTTATAAACTGGATCCGCTCCCCATCAGAGAGGAACGTCTGTTATAAACTGGATCCGCTCCCCATCAGAGAGGAACGTCTGTTATAAACTGGATCCGCTCCCCATCAGAGAGGAACGTCTGTTAAAAACTGGATCCGCTCCCCATCAGAGAGGAATGTCTGTTATAAACTGGATCCACTCCCCATCAGAGAGGAATGTCTGTTATAAACTGGATCCGCTCTCCTTCAGAGAGGAACGTCTGTTATAAACTGGATCCGCTCCCCATCAGAGAGGAATGATTGTTATAAACTGGATCCGCTCCCCATCAGAGAGGAATGTCTGTTAAAAACTGGATCCGCTCCCCATCAGAGAGGAATGTCTGTTATAAACTGGATCCGCTCCCCATCAGAGAGGAATGATTGTTATAAACTGGATCCGCTCCCCATCAGAAAGGAATGTCTATTATGAACTGGATCCGCTCCCCATCAGAGAGGAACGTCTGTTATAAACTGGATCCGCTCCCCCCTCAGAGAGGAATGTCTGTTATAAACTGGATCCGCTCCCCATCAGAGAGGAATGTTTGTTATAAACTGGATCCGCTCCCCATCAGAGAGGAATGTCTGTTATAAACTGGATCCGCTCCCCCCTCAGAGAGGAATGTCTGTTATAAACTGGATCCGCTCCCCCCTCAGAGAGGAATGTCTGTTATAAACTGGATCCGCTCCCCATCAGAGAGGAATGTTTGTTATAAACTGGATCCGCTCCCCATCAGAGAGGAATGTCTGTTATAAACTGGATCCGCTCCCCCCTCAGAGAGGAATGTCTGTTATAAACTGGATCCGCTCCCCATCAGAGAGGAACGTCTGTTATAAACTGGATCCGCTCCCCATCAGAGAGGAATGTCTGTTATAAACTGGATCCGCTCCCCATCAGAGAGGAACGTCTGTTATAAACTGGATCCGCTACCCATCAGAGAGGAATGTCTGTTATAAACTGGATCCGCTCCCCATCAGAGAGGAATGTCTGTTAAAAACTGGATCAGCTCCCCATCAGAGAGGAATGTCTGTTATAAACTGGATCCGCTCCCCATCAGAGAGGAATGTCTGTTATGAACTGGATCCGCTCCCCATCAGAGAGGAACGTCTGTTATAAACTGGATCCGCTCCCCATCAGAGAGGAACGTCTGTTATAAACTGGATCCGCTCCCCATCAGAATGGAACGTCTGTTATAAACTGGATCCGCTCCCCATCAGAGAGGAATGTCTGTTATAAACTGGATCCGCTCCCCATCAGAGAGGAATGTCTGTTATAAACTGGATCCGCTCCCCATCAGAGAGGAACGTCTGTTATAAACTGGATCCGCTCTCCATCAGAGAGGAATGTCTGTTATAAACTGGATCCGCTCCCCATCAGAGAGGAACGTCTGTTATAAACTGGATCCGCTCCCCATCAGAGAGGAACGTCTGTTATAAACTGGATCCGCTCCCCATCAGAGAGGAACGTCTGTTATAAACTGGATCCGCTCCCCATCAGAGAGGAACGTCTGTTATAAACTGGATCCGCTCCCCATCAGAGAGGAATGTCTGTTATAAACTGGATCCGCTCCCCATCAAAGAGGAATGTCTGTTATAAACTGGATCCGCTCCCCATCAGAGAGGAATGTCTGTTATAAACTGGATCCGCTCCCCATCAGAGAGGAATGTCTGTTATAAACTGGATCCGCTCCCCATCAGAGAGGAATGTCTGTTATAAACTGGATCCGCTCCCCATCAGAGAGGAATGTCTGTTATAAACTGGATCCGCTCCCCATCAGAGAGGAATGTCTGTTACAAACTGGATCCGCTCCCCATCAGAGAGGAATGTCTGTTATAAACTGGATCCGCTCCCCATCAGAGAGGAATGTCTGTTATAAACTGGATCCGCTCCCCATCAGAGAGGAATGTCTGTTATAAACTGGATCCGCTCCCCATCAGAGAGGAATGTCTGTTAGAAACTGGATCCGCTCCCCATCAGAGAGGAACGTCTGTTAGAAACTGGATCCGCTCCCCATCAGAGAGGAACGTCTGTTATAAACTGGATCCGCTCCCCATCAGAGAGGAATGTCTGTTATAAACTGGATCCGCTCCCCCCTCAGAGAGGAATGTCTGTTATAAACTGGATCCGCTCCCCATCAGAGAGGAATGTCTGTTATAAACTGGATCCGCTCCCCATCAGAGAGGAATGTCTGTTATAAACTGGATCCGCTCCCCATCAGAGAGGAACGTCTGTTATAAACTGGATCCGCTCCCCCCTCAGATAGCTTGCTATAAACTCAGGTATAGTGAATGTAGAGTTTAGAGACACAGCTAAATATTACATGATAGACACTTGACATCAAGCCATTGAAAATAAGGAAGAAAACTAGCGTTGATTAAAGCTAGACAGACATGTTGTTCACTGTTCCTACCAGTTGTAATGCTTAACCTGCCTTGATCGTTGTGTCCATGTAGAATTTAGTAGTTTAGGTATCTACATAAAATAACCTTCATCTCTATAGGTCATTCATCATGATCATAACATTCATCTACACTACATGACCAAAATCATGGGCATTATTATGGAGTTGGTCCCCCCTTTGCTGCTATAACAACCTCAACTCTTCAGGGAAGGCTTTCCACTAGATGTTGGTACATTGCTGTGGGGACTTGCTTCCACTTAGCCACAAGAGCATTATTGAGGTCGGGCATTGATGTTGGGTGATTAGGCTTGGCTCGCAGTTGGCATTCCAATTCCTACCAAAGGTTTACGATGGTGTTCATGTCAGGGCTCTGTGCAGGCTAGTCAAGTTCTTCCACACCGATCTCAACAAACCATTTCTGTATGTACTTCGCTTTGTGCAGGGGGGCATTGTCATGCTGAAACAGGAAAGGACCTTCCCCAAACTGTTAACACAAAGTTGGAAGCAGAGAATAGTCTAGAATGTCATTGCTTGCTGTTGCGTTAAGATTTCCCTTCACTGGAACTAAGGGGCCATGAAAAACAGCTCCAGACCATTATTCCTCCTCCACCAAACTTTACATTTGGCACTATGTATTGTGGCAGGTAGCGTTCTCCTGGCATCCGCCAAACTCAGATGTGTCCGTCGGACTTCCAGATGATGAGGCGTGATTCAATACTCCAAAGAATGTGTTTCCACTGCTCCAGAGTCCAATGGTGGTGAGTTTTACACCACTCCAGCTGACGCTTAGGCTTGTGTGTGGCTGCTCGGCCTTGGAAACCCATTTCAGGAAGCTCCCTATGAACACTTCTTGTGCTGACATTGCTTCCAGAGGCATTTTGGAACTCGGTACGGAGTGTTGCATCCGAGGACAGACCATTTTAATGTGATACGCGCTTCAGCACTAGGCGGTCCCATTCGGTGAGTTTCTGTGGCCAACCACTTCGAGGCTGAGTCGTTGTTGCTCCTAGACGTTTTCCACTTCACAATAACAGCACTCACAGTTGACCGGGGCAGCTCTAGCAGAGCAGAATTTGACTAACTGACTTGTTGTAAAGGTGGCATTCTGTGACGGTGCCATGTTGAAAGTCACTGAGCTCTTCAGTAAGGCCATTCTACTGCCGATGTTAATTTATGGAGATTGCATGGCTGTGTGCTCAATTTTATACACCTGTCAGCAACGGGTGTATCTAAAATAGCCGAATCTACTAATTTGAAGGTGTGTCCACATACTTTTGTATATATAGGTAATTCCTCATGTGCTGTTATAAAATGGCCATTAAGAGGAAAGTACACTTTTTATACAATTGTATATTCATTATTCAACTTCATTAACCTTTCTCGCCCCGGGGTTCCGCCAGCGGAACACCCACAACATTCCGCTGCCTTCGCAGAGCGCGAAATTCAAAAAATATTTTTAGAAATATTTAACTTCCACACATTAACAAGTCCAATACAGCAAATAAAAGATAAACATATTGTGAATCCAGCCAACATGTCCGATTTTTTAAATGTTTTACAGCGAAAACACAATATATATTTATGTTAGCTCACCACAATAGCCAAACACACAACGCTATTTATCCACCGCATAGGTAGCTTTCAAAAAACCGACAAAATATAGATATAATTAGTCACTAACCAAGAAACAACTTCATCGGATGACAGTCTTATAACATGTTACACAATACATTTATGTTTTGTTCGAAAAATGTGCATATTTGAGGTATAAATCATAGTTTTACATTGCAGCTACAATCACAAATAGCACCGAAGCAGCCAGAATAATTACAGAGAGCAACGTGAAATACATAAATACTCATCATAAAACATTTATGAAAAATACATGGTGTACAGCAAATGAAAGATAAACATCTTGTGAATCCAGCCAATATTTCCGTTTTTTTAAGTGTTTTACAGCGAAAACACAAAATAGAAATATATTAGCTTACCACAATAGCCAAACACACAACCGCATTTATTCACCGCAAAGATAGCTTTAGCAAAAACCAGCAATAAATATAAAATAATTCACTAACCTTTGGACAACTTCATCAGATGACAGTCTTAAAACATCATGTTACACAAAACATTTATGTTTTGTTCGAAAATGTGCATATTTAGAGCTGAAAACCGTGGTTATACATTGTGAAAATGTAGCAACTTTTTCCCAGAATGTCCGGATATATTTCTGACACTCACCTAATCTGACCAAATAACTCATCATAAACTTTACATAAAAATACTTGTTGTATGGCAAATGAAGGATACACTGGTTCTTAATGCAACCGCTGTGTTAGATTTTTAAAAATAACTTTAGTACGACATACAGCTTGCGTTATTGCGAGACAGCGCCCGCTAAAAGGGCGGAGAATAGGACTAAACATTTCACACAAAAATACGAAATAACATCATAAATTGTTTTTACTTTTGCTGAGCTTCCATCAGAATCTTGTACAAGGAGTCCTTGGTCTAGAATAAATTGTTGTTTGGTTTTAGAATGTCCTCTTCTCCTGTCGAATTAGCAACCTTAGCTAGCCAAGTGGCGCGAACATGTCCATCTTCTCTCGACGCAAACTCCAAAAGTCCCGATAAACGTTGAATAATCTGATAAAACTCGGTTGAAAAAACATACTTTACGATGATATTATCACATGTATCAAATAAAATCAGAGCCGGAGATATTAGCCGTGTATACCGAACGCTTTTCAGAAGGCAATCTGGGGTTCCTTCTCGCGCCTTCGAAGACAATGAAATTTCCAGACCTGTCACTCCAAAAGCTCTTGTTCGACCTCAGATCAAGCTAGACACCCCATTTCACCTCCCACTGCCTGTTGACATCTAGTGGAAGGCGTATGAAGTGCATGTATATCGATAGATGTAAGCCAGTTGAATAGGCAGGCCCTGGAACAGAGCCTCGATTTCAGATTTTTCACTTCCTGTCTGGAAGTTTGCTGCAAAATGAGTTCTGTTTTACTCACAGATATAATTCAAACAGTTTTAGAAACTTGAGAGTGTTTTCTATCCAATAGTAATAATAATATGCATATTGTACGATCTAGAACAGAGTACAAGGCCGTTTCATTTGGGCACGATTTTTTCCCAAAGTGAAAATAGCGCCCCCTACACACTAACAGGTTAATGCCCTAGTTATTCTAAAATATTAATTATGTGCCGTTGTTCAATCTAAAATGTATTTCCTATGACCATTGTGCTTTAAAAAACTTACATTGAATTGAATAGGTATTCAATTAAAACATTTACATTATAATTTATGTTTATGATAAAGGCTATTAAGTGTAATCAGTGAAAAATAGGAATTCAATCATCAATCCTAGATGGTCTCTTTGATTGTGTCAACATAGGTGATTGTACCATATTATATTGCCAGAAGCAAATTAGACATGAAATCAGAAACATGATTATTGTTTAGTACAATGTGATAAAGAAGTACATAACACCAGACCAGAAAAATGAAACATTTACAAGCTCTGGTACTTCAATATTTCAGTCACGATTAGCACGACCGATAGCGTAACAATCTACAGTTAAAAATAACACCTGAGATATTTTTGTAAAATATTTACCAGCAGGCTTTTCCTTTTTTTCTAAACAAAAGGGAATGTTCACAGTAAATATTAATGCATAAATATCTGAGCATTAGCGGATTTAATTATATATGGATCAATGAGTTTACTGAGTGAAACATCAATAATGAACACCACTAAACATGTATTTTCCTGCTGCATGTCTGTGTCTTCGTTTTTAATAACTACGTCACATCTCATAATGAGTTACCGTACCGCTGAGGATATAGCTGTTATGCATAATGCAATGACCTCTATGTGTTCTCCAGACGGAGCCTAGATTCTTAGAAAACAATTATTATGAATCACAGAGGACACAACCAGTTGCTGCCTATCAGTGTCTTTATAAACACCAGTACATTATATATCCTATCTGTGTCTTTATAAACACCAGTACACTATATCTCCTATCTGTGTCTTTATAAACACCAGTACATTATATTTCATAACACCTCTTCTGGATTTACCTTCATGTGTACTACATGTGTTGTTAGATTTTTTGAAATCACATTCGATTCCAAACCCACCTACCAATTACTGGCAAAATTCTGCAAAGGCTGTTAAGTTATGAATGTGATTTATTTGATTTTTTTTTAAATCCTTGTTTGAAAACAATTAAGAACTAAGTGTATATCGTACATTTACGTCATTTAGCAGACGCTCTTATCCAGAGCGACTTACAAATTGGAAAGTTTATACATATTCATCCTGGTCCCACCGTGGGAATTGAACCCACAACCCTGGCGTTGCAAGCACCATGCTCTACCAACTGAGCCACACGGGACCGTACAACTAAAAAGGATACAAAATCAATGTTAAGTTCCACATGAACAAGAGGCAAGGACAAATATTGTTACAATGTTTCAATAGTTCAGAGAGAGATTAACCTTTTCCCTTCGAAGGCAAAACATATGTGTAGAAGAGAGATAAGGAAATACCAAAGCTCTTGGTACGCTTCCTTATATGTGTGAAGAGATCAGATGTGCATTCAAATTGAAATGACAGACATGAATTATAAAGCCCAGTGACATTTTCAGAAACCTTTGATTTTCCTGGTGACTGTTTTACAGGGTTTTAAACTTGACCAACCCCAGGAGAGGTCTTTCACCCAATGAGTCATGCCAGGTACCACAGAATTAAATAGAACACTAGAATGGCTTTTGGCATTACTGGCAACATGGCCATGGGACAGCCATCTTGGTCAGGGTAGCAACATGGCCACAGGACAGCCATCTTGGTGAGGGTGGCAACATGGCCACAGGACAGCCATCTTGGTCAGGGTGGCAACATGGCCACAGGACAGCCATCTTGGTCAGGGTGGCAACATGGCCACAGGACAGCCATCTTGGTCAGGGTGGCAACATGGCCACAGGACAGCCATCTTGGTTAGGCTAGCAGCATGGCCAAAGGACAGCCATCTTGGTTAGGGTGGCAACATGGCCACAGGACAGCCATCTTGGTTAGGGTGGCAACATGGCCACAGGACAGCCATCTTGGTGAGGGTGGCAACATGGCCACAGGACAGCCATCTTGGTCTGGTTAGCGACATGCTACAGGACAGCCATCTTGGTGAGGGTGGCAACATGGCCACAGGACAGCCATCTTGGTCTGGTTAGCGACATGCTACAGGACAGCCATCTTGGTGAGGGTGGCAACATGGCCACAGGACAGCCATCTTGGTGAGGGTAGCAACATGGCCACAGGACAGCCATCTTGGTGAGGGTGGCAACATGGCCACAGGACAGCCATCTTGGTTAGGGTGGCAACATGGCCACAGGACAGCCATCTTGGTTAGGCTAGCAGCATGGCCAAAGGACAGCCATCTTGGTCTGGTTAGCGACATGCTACAGAACAGCCATCTTGGTGAGGGTGGCAACATGGCCACAGGACAGCCATCTTGGTTAGGGTGGCAACATGGCCACAGGACAGCCATCTTGGTCAGGGTGGCAACATGACCACAGGACAGCCATCTTGGTGAGGGTAGCAACATGGCCACAGGACAGCCATCTTGGTGAGGGTGGCAACATGGCCACAGGACAGCCATCTTGGTGAGGGTGGCAACATGGCCACAGGACAGCCATCTTGGTGAGGGTGGCAACTTGACCACAGGACAGCCATCTTGGTTAGGGGGGCAACATGGCCACAGGACAGCCATCTTGGTTAGGGTGGCAACATGGCCACAGAACTGCCATCTTGGTTAGGGTGGCAACATGACCACAGGACAGCCATCTTGGTGAGGGTGGCAACATGACCACAGGACAGCCATCTTGGTTAGGGTGGCAACATGACCACAGGACAGCCATCTTGGTTAGGGTGACAACATGGCCACAGGACAGCCATCTTGGTTAGGGTGGCAACATGGCCACAGGACTGCCATCTTGGTTAGGGTAGCAACATGGCCACAGGACAGCCATCTTGGTTAGGGTAGCAACATGGCCACAGGACAGCCATCTTGGTCAGGGTAGCAACATGACCACAGGACAGCCATCTTGGTCAGGGTAGCAACATGACCACAGGACAGCCATCTTGGTGAGGTACTAGACAGTTGTATTGTTGATCTTTATTTTCTTAATATTTAAAGTAGTTGTTAAAGTTTACACAGAAAGATGTTGAAGTGAACAGGTGAAGATGTATGTTAATGACATATCACAGCAGCGAGTTTTAGAGTTATAGGAACTAAACAATTCATGCAAATTGTGAAAAGGAGGCCATCCTTTAATCAAGGTTTATACCAATGTCAAATTCAAGGACTTTTCAGGGACTTTCTTTTAAAGAACTTCATTGTAAATTTCAAGGACCTCAATGTTATACAATTGTATAATGTATATAATTGTATCCCCCCACAAAAAGCACTCCAAAAGTGTAAAAAAAAAAAAACAAGTACACCATTACCACTTTAAGAATAATGCATTTTTTTTGGCTTTGCAAATGCACTGAAATTCAAATGACCATTACATTCTAAAATATACCAAACAAAAATGTAAACGCAACATGTAAAGTGTTGGTCCCATGTTTCATGAGCTGAAATAAAAAGATCCCAACATTTGTCCATATGCACAAAAAGCTTTTTTTCTCTGAAATGTTGTGCACAATTTTGTTAGCATCCCTGTTAGTGAGCATTTCTCCATTTCCAAGATAAATCATCCACCTGACAGGTGCGGCATATCAAGAAGCTGATTAAACACTATGATCATTACACAGGTGCACCTTATGCTGGGCACAATAAAAGGCCAGTTTTGTCACAACACAATGCCACAGATGGCACTAGCTTTGAAGAAGCATAATGAACGCAGAGATAATGAATAAGAGAGCAGGAGAACTTGGCTACAATAATTACAAGGGACTTTTGAAGCACCAAACCAAATGTAGGCCATTTTTAAAGGTAGACCTATTGCAGTACTTTCCTTTCTGAGCTCCCAAATTCAATTTCAAATAAGCTACTTCAAGTCCCTTGTAGTGTTTAATTAAAATTGCAGGTGTAACATGAAAAACTAAATGTTTTTTGTCATGTTATTTCATTACCAGATCATAGTGTGTATAAGCCCACTAGGCTATGTAATTTGTTGTTTTATTATCCAGAAAGATTCATGGGAATAGCTTCGGGTGTTCCACAATAGACTATCCTAAACAATTACTATCCTAGACAGTAGACTCAGTGTCCAATCCGTGGCAAAAAAAAAACACATGAAAACATGAAGTCATTACCCTGATGCTTTCTCTGTTAAATCTAGCGAGACCCCGTTGTAAATCAAGCAGACTACAACAGATGATCAACATCAAGTCACAAGGGATGTTAGATCCAACGTGGATCCAGGCACAACTGTTTTCACCAAACTATTCTGGACGTTCCTCTCAAACACATTCTTTCCAGCACTTGGGCTGTTGTTGCATTGCATGTGCTGTCGTAACAGCTGTGTGTTTGTCACTTGACTGTCATTGTGTGCGTGTGAAAATATCACTGCATAGCTAATCAGATGGACTCCAAATGTGCATCCAACAAGTACTATGAATAATTATTGAAGAACCACGATAAGGACATTATTCATTTAGTTTGAACCCTTAGCCTACAAATGTCGTGCCCCCACGGAAATGTAATTAACTTAATAAAAAAATCCCAGTCAAATTCCATCTGTTTAAGCTAGAGATACACTACATATACAAAAGTATGTGGACACCGCTTCAAATTAGTAGATTCAGATATTTCAACCACACACATTGCTGATAGGTATATAAAATTGAGCACACAGCCATGCAATCTCCATAGACAAACATTGGCAGTAGAACGGCCTTACTGAAGAGCTCAGTGACATCCAACATGACACCGTCATAGGATGCCACCTTTCCAACAAGTCAGTTAGCGAAAGTTCTGCTCTGCTAGAGCTGCCCCGCGGTCAACTGCAAGTGTCGTTATTGTGAAGTGGAAACATTTAGAAGCAACAACGGGCTCAGCCGTGAAGTGGTAGGCCACACTATCTCACAGAATGGAACGGTCGATTGCTGAAAGCGCGTAGTGCGTTAAAATCATCTGCCCTCAGTTGCATCACTCACTACCGAGTTCCAAACTGTCTCTGGAAGCATCGTCAGCAAAATAACTGTTCGTCAGGACCTTCATGAAATATCATTCGTGAGCTCCTACTTATACATTCGTATTTAGCTAGTTAGCAGCCTCCATGTAAATGTGCTATTACTTGTGCTAATTTTGTTAGCATTCTGGTAATAGATTGCCCAAATGGGCTTTTTCATAGTTTTTTGAGTGCCCCCTTGTGTACTAAGCCGGTAATACCGCAAATCCCGGGATTAGAGAAGGACGGTATGACGATATGAACATCTGCATACCGCCCAAACCTAACTAGTACCCTAGATAATAGAAAGACACATGAATGGTAAACATCAGTCTGAACGAGCATCTTTATTTTTTATTTTTTTATTTCACCTTTATTTAACCAGGTAGGCTAGTTGAGAACAAGTTCTCATTTACAACTGCTACCTGGCCAAGATAAAGCAAAGCAGTGCGACAAAAAACAACAGAGTTACACATAGGATAAACAAAAGTACAGTCAATAGCAGAATATAAAAATCTATATACAATGTGTGCAAATGGAGTAAGGCAATAAATAGGCCATAGTAGCGAAGTAATTAAAATTTAGCAAATTAACACTGAAGTGATAGATGTGCAGATGATGATGTGCAAGTAGAAATACTAGTTTACAAAAGATTTAAAAAGTATATAAAACAATATGGGGAAGAGGTAGGTAGTTGGGTGGGCTATTTACAGATGGGCTATGCACAGCTGCAGCAATCGGTAAGCTGGTCAGATAGCTGATGCTTAAAGTTAGTGAGGGAGCTATAAGTCTCCAACTTCAGTGATTTTTGCAATTCGTTCCAGTCATTGGCAGCAGAGAACTGGAAGGAAACGCGGCCAAAGTGGGTGTTAGCTTTGGGGATGACCAGTGAGATATACCTGCTGGAGCGCTTGCTATGTGTGGGTGTTGTTATGGTGACCAGTGAACTGAGAAAAGGCAGAGTTTTACCTAGCAAAGACTTATAGATGACCTGGAGCCAGTGGGTCTGGCGACGAATATGAAGCGAGGGCCAGCCGATGAGAGGATACAGGTTGCAGTGGTGGGTAGTTTATGGGGCTATGGTTACAAAACAGATGGCACTGTGATAGACTGCATCCAGTTTGCTGCGTAGAGTGTTAGAGGCTATTTTGTAAATGACATCGCCGAAGTCGAGGATCGGTAGGATAGTCAGTTTTACAAGGGTATGTTTGGCAGCGTGAGTGAAGGAGGCTTTGTTGCGAAATAGGAAGCCGATTCTAGATTTCATTTTGGATTGGAGATGCTTAATATGAGTCTGGAAGGAGAGTTTACAGTCTAGCGTCCAGAGTAGTGATGCTAGTCGGGCGGGCGGGTGCGGGCAGCAATCGGTTGAAGAGCATGCATTTAGTTTTACTAGCGTTTAAGAGCAGTTGGAGGCCACGGAAGGAGTGTTGTATGGCATTGTAGCTTGTTTGGAGGTTTGTTAACACAGTGTCCAAAGAAGGGCCAGATGTATACAGAATGGTGTCATCTGCGTAGAGGTGGATCAAGGAATCACCCGCAGCAAGAGCGACATCATTGAAATATACAGAGAAAAGAGTCTGCCATAGAATTTAACCCTGTGGTACCCCCATAGAGACTGCCAGAGGTCCGGACAACAGGCCCTTCGATTTGACACACTGAACTCTATCTGAGAAGTAGTTGGTGAACCAGGCGAGGCAGGGATTTGAGAAACCAAGGCTGTTGAGTCTGCCAATAAGAATTTGGTGATTGACAGAGTCGAAAGCCTTGGCCAGGTCGATGAAGACGGCTGCACAGTACTGTCTTTTATCGATGGCGGTTATGCTATCGTTTAGAATCTTGAGCGTGGCTGAGGTGCACCCATGACCAGCTCGGAAACCGGATTGCACAGCGGAGAGGGTACGGTGGGATTCCCCCTTTGAAGAGGGGGATGGTCGCGGCAGCTTTCCAATCTTTTGGGAATCTCAGACGATACGAAAGAGAGATTGAACAGACTAGTAATAAGTGTTGCAAGAATGGCGGCAGAAGATTTTAGAAAGACAGGGTCCAGATTGTCTAGCCCAGCTTATTTGTACGGGTCCAGGTTTTGCAGCTCTTTCAGAACATCTGCTATCTGGATTTGGGTGAAGGAGAAGCTGGGGAGGCTTGGGTAAGTAGCTTTGGGGGATGTGGAGCTGTTGGCCGGGGTTCGGGTAGCCAGGAGGAAAGCAAGGCCAGCCGTAGAGAAATGCTTATTGAAATTCTTGATTATCATGGATTTATTGGTGGTGACAGTGTTCCTAGCCTCAGTGCCGTGGGCAGCTGGGAGGAGGTGCTCTTATTCTCCATGGACTTTACAGTGTCCCAGAACTTTTTGGAGTTTGTTCTACAGGATACAAATTTCTGTTTGAAAAAGCTATCCTTTGCTATCCTAACTGACTGTGTGAATTTGTTCCCGACTTCCCTGGGGACTATTCGATGCTAGTGCAGTACGCCACAGGATGTTTTTCTGCTGGTCGAGGGCAGTCAGGTCTGGAGTGAAGCATGGGCTATATCTGTTCTTAGTTCTAAATTTTTTAGAAAGGGGCATGCTTATTTAAGGTGGTGAGGAAATGACTTTTAAAGAACAACCAGGCATCCTCAACTGACGGGATGAGGTCAATATCCTTCCAGGATACCCGGGCCAGGTCGATTAGAAAGGCCTACTCGCAGAAGTTTTTTAGGGAGCGTTTGACAGTGATGAAGGGTTGTCGTTTGACCGCGGACCCATAATGCATGCAGGCAATGAGTCAGTGATCGCTGTGATCCTGATTGAAAACAGCAGAGGTGTATTTGGAGGGCAAGTTGGTCAGGATAATGTCTATGAGGGTGCCCGTGTCTATGGATTTAGGGTTGTACTTGGTGGGTTCCTTGATGATTTGTGTGAAATTGAGGGCATCTAGCTAAGATTCTAGGAAGGCAGGGGTGTTATTCTACCTTATTTATAAGATTCCTTAGAAGTTGAACATCCCCCAGGTTTGCCTAACTTCAGTTGAACTATAATGTAGACTCTAGAAGAAAGATACCGTTTTGGAGGACACCATTAATATATAACACATTTACAAAGTGAATGACTCAGCAGTACATTGTGGGAGCAGAATTTTAGCAGTGACATCACACCTCCAGGGCCACCTCTGTCTACTTCTTCTTCTTCTGAAACTCCCATTAGTTTCTGATCGAAAAAGTTCCAGCCTTCCAGGGTGGCTGCTTGGTTAATTGCTTAATAAGTTGGTGAAGTCAGTGTCACCATGGAGCTTGTGGAGTTCTGGCCAAACTTTGGCCAATCATGATAGTTAGGCAGCTAGACCAGGGAAAGATACATTTTAGTCTTTGGAAATCAAAAAACTGCTTCTGTTTAGTCAGGTGTGGAACACTAGGGTGATTAGGCACTCATATGACAGGCATGGATGTTAGAAGCCAAGCAGAACTAACAATACTTCTGATCTCTGTGGGCCAATTAGCCTTAGAGTCCTCATGTAAACCCTTCATAAAGAGCCTGTGAATAGAGGCCATTACAGAGGGAGAGAGAGCCATGGCAGGCTTGTCAGGCTAGCCGTGTCTCAAGTGGTTATCACCCTGTCCAGTCATGCCTAAAGTCGTAACGGGCGAAAATGTTCAGCCACCATATGTGATGTCGAGGGGGACCAGAGCAGGCAATACAGACCAGACCATAACAGTCTGGATGGAACATTACAGTAATAGCCAGGCATTTGGATGAGCCATTGGTGAAGACACACATGGTGGATTGGTTGTTCGTATCATCATCAAGATCATCATCATCATTCTTGATATAGTCTCAACATTGTTCACTGATAACTTTAAAACATTATGTCCTAGTATGAACACATTAAAATATGTCAATATTGGCATTATATGTTCCTTTGAAATTAATTTGCATTTGGATTCAAAGAATGTCTAAAAATAATTGGAAAGCTTCACGCACACTTGTTAGTGTAGGGAGAGTTAGGTGTGTGGACCTGTGTGTTGGTGTAGGGAGAGTTAGGTGTGTGGGCCTGTGTGTTGGTGTAGGGAGAGTTAGGTGTGTGGACCTGTGTGTTGGTGTAGGGAGAGTTAGGCGTGTGGGCCTGTGTGTTGGTGTAGGGAGAGTTAGGTGTGTGGACCTGTGTGTTGGTGTAGGGAGAGTTAGGTGTGTGGGCCTGTGTGTTGGTGTAGGGAGAGTTAGGCGTGTGGGCCTGTGTGTTGGTGTAGGGAGAGTTAGGTGTGTGGACCTGTGTGTTGGTGTAGGGAGAGTTAGGTGTGTGGGCCTGTGTGTTGGTGTAGGGAGAGTTAGGTGTGTGGGCCTGTGTGTTGGTGTAGGGAGAGTTAGGTGTGTGGGCCTGTGTGTTAGTGTAGGGAGAGTTAGGTGTGTGGACCTGTGTGTTGGTGTAGGGAGAGTTAGGTGTGTGGACCTGTGTGTTAGTGTAGGGAGAGTTAGGTGTGTGGACCTGTGTGTTAGTGTAGGGAGAGTTAGGTGTGTGGACCTGTGTGTTGGTGTAGGGAGAGTTAGGCGTGTGGGCCTGTGTGTTAGTGTAGGGAGAGTTAGGTGTGTGGACCTGTGTGTTGGTGTAGGGAGAGTTAGGCGTGTGGGCCTGTGTGTTGGTGTAGGGAGAGTTAGGTGTATGGACCTGTGTGTTGGTGTAGGGAGAGTTAGGTGTGTGGGCCTGTGGGCCTGTGGGCCTGTGTGTTGGTGTAGGGAGAGTTAGGTGTGTGGGCCTGTGTGTTGGTGTAGGGAGAGTTAGGTGTGTGGGCCTGTGTGTTGGTGTAGGGAGAGTTAGGTGTGTGGGCCTGTGGGCCTGTGTGTTAGTGTAGGGAGAGTTAGGTGTGTGGGCCTGTGTGTTGGTGTAGGGAGAGTTAGGTGTGTGGGCCTGTGTATTAGTGTAGGGAGAGTTAGGTGTGTGGGCCTGTGTGTTGGTGTAGGGAGAGTTAGGTGTGTGGGCCTGTGTGTTAGTGTAGGGAGAGTTAGGTGTGTGGGCCTGTGTGTTAGTGTAGGGAGAGTTAGGTGTGTGGGCCTGTGTGTTAGTGTAGGGAGAGTTAGGTGTGTGGGCCTGTGTGTTAGTGTAGGGAGAGTTAGGTGTGTGGGCCTGTGTGTTAGTGTAGGGAGAGTTAGGTGTGTGGGCCTGTGTGTTAGTGTAGGGAGAGTTAGGTGTGTGGGCCTGTGTGTTAGTGTAGGGAGAGTTAGGTGTGTGGGCCTGTGTGTTGGTGTAGGGAGAGTTAGGTGTGGGCCTGTGTGTTAGTGTAGGGAGAGTTAGGTGTGTGGGCCTGTGTGTTGGTGTAGGGAGAGTTAGGTGTGTGGGCCTGTGTGTTAGTGTAGGGAGAGTTAGGTGTGTGGGCCTGTGTGTTGGTGTAAGGAGAGTTAGGTGTATGGACCTGTGTGTTGGTGTAGGGAGAGTTAGGTGTGTGGGCCTGTGTGTTGGTGTAGGGAGAGTTAGTTGAGGCAGCTTGATATGCCAGTACATCACTGGACAGGATGCTAGTCTGTCTCCTGTTTCTGTAGTGTGAGGCAGCTTGATGTACCAGTACACCCCCTGGACAGGACACTAGTCTATCTCCTGTTTCTGTAGTGTGAGGCAGCTTGATGTACCAGTACACCCCCTGGACAGGACACTAGTCTATCTCCTGTTTCTGTAGTGTGAGGCAGCTTGATGAACCAGTAGACCCGCTGGACAGGACACTAGTCTGTCTCCTGTTTCTGTAGTGTGAGGCAGCTTGATAAACCAGTAGACCCCCTGGACAGGACACTAGTCTATCTCCTGTTTCTGTAGTGTGAGGCAGCTTGATAAACCAGTAGACCCCCTGGACAGGACACTAGTCTGTCTCCTGTTTCTGTAGTGTGAGGCAGCTTGATAAACCAGTACACCCGCTGGACAGGACACTAGTCTATCTCCTGTTTCTGTAGTGTGAGGCAGCTTGATGTACCAGTACACCCGCTGGACAGGACACTAGTCTATCTCCTGTTTCTGTAGTGTGAGGCAGCTTGATGTACCAGTACACCCCCTGGACAGGACACTAGTCTATCTCCTGTTTCTGTAGTGTGAGGCAGCTTGATAAACCAGTAGACCCCCTGGACAGGACACTAGTCTATCTCCTGTTTCTGTAGTGTGAGGCAGCTTGATGTACAGTACACCCCCTGGACAGGACACTAGTCTGTATGGTGATAGCTTGTACGGTGCACTTATCAAATCAAATCAAATTGTATTTGTCATACGCCCCGAATAGAATAGGTGTAGACCTTACAGTGAAATGCATTCCTACAAGCCCTTAACCAACAATTCAGTTTTAAGAAAACAATACCTAGAAAAAAATAATATATATATATATATATATACAGTATTACAATAATAAGAGGAAAAAAATTGAGAAAAAAATAAGTAAAGAGCAGGAGTAAAATAACAATAACTATGATACTTACTTAAGTGAATTAAATGATGAGCCTCCTCTCAGCTGCTGTTAATGGCTCACATCAGCAAACCAGTTGCTTTAGTGTACCAGATTGTAACTAAGAGTCTATGAGTAAGTCTTGTGTACTACATTCCACCGTCCAATTCTCATGTCGTTTGCAACTGACCTTTGAGCAAGGCACTTAAGTCCCTCTAGATAAGAGTGTCTGCTACAGTAAATTACTAAAACAATTATAATAACAGATATATATAATATTTAGGACTGCGTCCTAGACTTAGGTCTCTCCCCTATTCCCTACGTAGTGCACTTCTTTTTGACCAGGGTCCTATTGGGAATAGGTTACCATTTGGTATAGACATAGGAATCCGTTAACGCAGCAGGAGGAGCAGATGCTTCCCTGATTGCTGAACGGATGGAGTTTTTGATGATAGCGTGATTGATTATAGTGTGGGGAGCACTGTCTTTTCTTGGACACTTGCTCACTTGATAGGAGGTTAGTTAGATGAATAGCAACATCACTCAACCCGGCCTGCATGGGGTAAGGCCTATAGCAACATCGCTCAACCCGGCCTGCATGGGGTAAGGCCTATAGCCACATCGCTCAACCCGGCCTGCATGGGGTAGGCCTATAGCCACATCGCTCAACCCGGCCTGCATGGGGTAAGGCCTATAGCCACATCGCTCAACCCGGCCTGCATGGGGTAAGGCCTATAGCCACATCGCTCAACCCGGCCTGCATGGGGTAAGGCCTATAGCCACATCACTCAACCCGGCCTGCATGGGGTAAGGCCTATAGCCACATCACTGAACCCGGCCTGCATGGGGTAGGCCTATAGCCACATCGCTCAACCCGGCCTGCATGGGGTAAGGCCTATAGCCACATCGCTCAACCCGGCCTGCATGGGGTAAGGCCTATAGCCACATCACTCAACCCGGCCTGCATGGGGTAGGCCTATAGCCACATCACTCAACCCGGCCTGCATGGGGTAAGGCCTATAGCCACATCACTCAACCCGGCCTGCATGGGGTAAGGCCTATAGCCACATCGCTCAACCCGGCCTGCATGGGGTAAGGCCTATAGCCACATCGCTCAACCCGGCCTGCATGGGGTAAGGCCTATAGCCACATCGCTCAACCCGGCCTGCATGGGGTAGGCCTATGTTTTAGGTTTACACCTGGATATACAGAACCAGCAACATGAGAAACCGCTTCATAGCTTCCTTCGGGATGAAGGGAACGTTCAGAGAAAAATGACCCCACAGTGTTGATAGATACAGAAAAATACATTTGGCTTTAAAAGAAAATTGCAGTAGTTCAACTCAAGAGATATCTGTTCAAGTCCCGTGATTTTCTGTGTGGATACACAACACTTGTGCAATTTCATCTCCTACAAAAGCTGACATGAATGGATAGGCTCTATTAACTGAGACGGAGAGGCCTTAGGCTGGACTGGAACTACTGCTATTAATCCATATACAGTAGCTACTGTAGTAGTTGCTGTATGAAGTTGTATGAAATAACAGAATAGTCTGTCTGTTCGTTCTAAAAAAAATAAAAAATAGTAAAACCCATACTATTATAATTGTTCTGTAAATAAACACGATTTTAGTCTCACGATCAATTTGTGATGTTGTGAAATTTGTGCAGATAATACGAAAAAGTGTATTGTCATTTCTGACCTGGTACTATACTGTATATCCATTTACCTCCGTGATTATAGTTGATGGTGATGTAACCTGATAGTGATTATAGTTGATGGTGATGTAACCTGATAGTGATTATAGTTGATGGTGTTGTAACCTGATAGTGATTATAGTTGATGGTGTTGTAACCTGATAGTGATTATAGTTGATGGTGATGTAACCTGACTGATTATAGTTGATGGTGATGTAACCTGACTGATTATAGTTGATGGTGATGTAACCTGATAGTGATTATAGTTGATGGTGATGTAACCTGATAGTGATTATAGTTGATGGTGATGTAACCTGATAGTGATTGTAGTTGATGGTGGTGTAACCTGATAGTGATTATAGTTGATGGTGATGTAACCTGATAGTGATTATAGTTGATGGTGATGTAACCTGATAGTGATTATAGTTGATGGTGATGTAACCTGATAGTGATTATAGTTGATGGTGATGTAACCTGATAGTGATTATAGTTGATGGTGTTGTAACCTGACTGATTATAGTTGATGGTGGTGTAACCTGATAGTGATTATAGTTGATGGTGATGTAACCTGATAGTGATTATAGTTGATGGTGATGTAACCTGATAGTGATTATAGTTGATGGTGATGTAACCTGATAGTGATTATAGTTGATGGTGATGTAACCTGACTGATTATAGTTGATGGTGATGTAACCTGATAGTGATTATAGTTGATGGTGATGTAACCTGATAGTGATTATAGTTGATGGTGATGTAACCTGATAGTGATTATAGTTGATGGTGTTGTAACCTGATAGTGATTATAGTTGATGGTGTTGTAACCTGACTGATTATAGTTGATGGTGATGTAACCTGACTGATTATAGTTTATGGTGATGTAACCTGATAGTGATTATAGTTGATGGTGATGTAACCTGATAGTGATTATAGTTGATGGTGATGTAACCTGATAGTGATTATAGTTGATGGTGATGTAACCTGATAGTGATTATAGTTGATGGTGATGTAACCTAATAGTGATTGTAGTTGATGGTGTTGTAACCTGATAGTGATTATAGCTGATGGTGATGTAACCTGATAGTGATTATAGTTGATGGTGATGTAACCTGATAGTGATTGTAGTTGATGGTGATGTAACCTGATAGTGATTATAGTTGATGGTGATGTAACCTGATAGTGATTATAGTTGATGGTGATGTAACCTGACTGATTATAGTTGATGGTGATGTAACCTGACTGATTATAGTTGATGGTGATGTAACCTGATAGTGATTGTAGTTGATGGTGATGTAACCTGACTGATTATAGTTGATGGTGATGTAACCTGATAGTGATTATAGTTGATGGTGGTGTAACCTGATAGTGATTATAGTTGATGGTGATGTAACCTGATAGTGATTATAGTTGATGGTGTTGTAACCTGACTGATTATAGTTGATGGTGATGTAACCTGATAGTGATTATAGTTGATGGTGATGTAACCTGATAGTGATTATAGTTGATGGTGGTGTAACCTGATAGTGATTATAGTTGATGGTGTTGTAACCTGATAGTGATTATAGTTGATGGTGATGTAACCTGACTGATTATAGTTGATGGTGATGTAACCTGATAGTGATTATAGTTGATGGTGGTGTAACCTGATAGTGATTATAGTTGATGGTGATGTAACCTGACTGATTATAGTTGATGGTGATGTAACCTGATAGTGATTATAGTTGATGGTGATGTAACCTGATAGTGATTATAGTTGATGGTGATGTAACCTGATAGTGATTATAGCTGATGGTGTTGTAACCTGATAGTGATTATAGTTGATGGTGATGTAACCTGATAGTGATTATAGTTGATGGTGATGTAACCTGATA
Organism: Salvelinus namaycush; assembly: GCF_016432855.1. NCBI lineage: Eukaryota > Metazoa > Chordata > Actinopteri > Salmoniformes > Salmonidae > Salvelinus > Salvelinus namaycush. Next base: position 28,862,881 of record NC_052323.1, read on the forward strand.
GTGATTATAGTTGATGGTGATGTAACCTGACTGATTATAGTTGATGGTGATGTAACCTGACTGATTATAGTTGATGGTGATGTAACCTGATAGTGATTATAGTTGATGGTGATGTAACCTGACTGATTATAGTTGATGGTGATGTAACCTGATAGTGATTATAGTTGATGGTGATGTAACCTGATAGTGATTATAGTTGATGGTGATGTAACCTGATAGTGATTATAGTTGATGGTGATGTAACCTGATAGTGATTATAGTTGATGGTGATGTAACCTGATAGTGATTATAGTTGATGGTGATGTAACCTGATAGTGATTATAGTTGATGGTGATCTAACCTGATAGTGATTATAGTTGATGGTGTTGTAACCTGACTGATTATAGTTGATGGTGGTGTAACCTGATAGTGATTATATTTGATGGTGATGTAACCTGATAGTGATTATAGTTGAATGGTGGTGTAACCTGACTGATTATAGTTGATGGTGATGTAACCTGATAGTGATTATAGTTGATGGTGTTGTAACCTGACTGATTATAGTTGATGGTGGTGTAACCTGATAGTGATTATAGTTGATGGTGATGTAACCTGACTGATTATAGTTTATGGTGATGTAACCTAACTGATTATAGTTGATGGTGATGTAAACTGATAGTGATTATAGTTGATGGTGATGTAACCTGATAGTGATTGTAGTTGATGGTGATGTAACCTGACTGATTATAGTTGATGGTGATGTAACCTGACTGATTATAGTTGATGGTGATGTAACCTGATAGTGATTATAGTTGATGGTGATGTAACCTGATAGTGATTATAGCTGATGGTGATGTAACCTGACTGATTGTAGTTGATGGTGATGTAACCTGATAGTGATTATAGTTGATGGTGTTGTAACCTGATAGTGATTATAGTTGATGGTGATGTAACCTGACTGATTATAGTTGATGGTGATGTAACCTGATAGTGATTATAGTTGATGGTGATGTAACCTGACTGATTATAGTTGATGGTGATGTAACCTGATAGTGATTATAGTTGATGGTGATGTAACCTGATAGTGATTATAGTTGATGGTGTTGTAACCTGATAGTGATTATAGTTGATGGTGATGTAACCTGCCTGATTGTAGTTGATGGTGTTGTAACCTGACTGATTATAGTTGATGGTGATGTAACCTGATAGTGATTATAGTTGATGGTGATGTAACCTGACTGATTGTAGTTGATGGTGTTGTAACCTGATAGTGATTATAGTTGATGGTGATGTAACCTGACTGATTGTAGTTGATGGTGTTGTAACCTGACTGATTATAGTTGATGGTGATGTAACCTGACTGATTGTAGTTGATGGTGTTGTAACCTGACTGATTATAGTTGATGGTGATGTAACCTGACTGATTGTAGTTGATGGTGTTGTAACCTGACTGATTATAGTTGATGGTGATGTAACCTGACTGATTGTAGTTGATGGTGATGTAACCTGACTGATTATAGTTGATGGTGATGTAACCTGATAGTGATTATAGTTGATGGTGATGTAACCTGACTGATTGTAGTTGATGGTGATGTAACCTGATAGTGATTATAGTTGATGGTGATGTAACCTGATAGTGATTATAGTTGATGGTGTTGTAACCTGACTGATTATAGTTGATGGTGATGTAACCTGATAGTGATTATAGTTGATGGTGATGTAACCTGATAGTGATTATAGTTCATGGTGATGTAACCTGATAGTGATTATAGTTGATGGTGATGTAACCTGATAGTGATTATAGTTTATGGTGATGTAACCTGATAGTGATTATAGTTGATGGTGATGTAACCTGATAGTGATTATAGTTGATGGTGTTGTAACCTGATAGTGATTATAGTTGATGGTGATGTAACCTGACTGATTATAGTTGATGGTGATGTAACCTGACTGATTATAGTTGATGGTGATGTAACCTGATAGTGATTATAGTTGATGGTGATGTAACCTGATAGTGATTATAGTTGATGGTGATGTAACCTGACTGATTATAGTTGATGGTGATGTAACCTGATAGTGATTATAGTTGATGGTGATGTAACCTGATAGTGATTATAGTTGAATGGTGGTGTAACCTGACTGATTATAGTTGATGGTGATGTAACCTGACTGATTATAGTTGATGGTGTTGTAACCTGATAGTGATTATAGTTGATGGTGATGTAACCTGACTGATTATAGTTGATGGTGATGTAGCCTGACTGATTATAGTTGATGGTGATGTAACCTGATAGTGATTATAGTTGATGGTGATGTAACCTGACTGATTATAGTTGATGGTGATGTAACCTGACTGATTATAGTTGATGGTGATCTAACCCTGACTGATTATAGTTGATGGTGATCTAACCTGACTGATTATAGTTGATGGTGATGTAACCTGATAGTGATTATTGTTGATGGTGATGTAACCTGACTGATTATAGTTGATGGTGATGTAACCTGATAGTGACTATAGTTGATGGTGATGTAACCTGATAGTGATTATAGTTGATGGTGATGTAACCTGACTGATTATAGTTGATGGTGATGTAACCTGATAGTGATTATAGTTGATGGTGATGTAACCTGATAGTGATTATAGCTGATGGTGATGTAACCTGATAGTGATTATAGTTGATGGTGATGTAACCTGACTGATTATAGTTGATGGTGATGTAACCTGATAGTGATTATAGTTGATGGTGATGTAACCTGATAGTGATTATAGTTGATGGTGATGTAACCTGACTGATTATAGTTGATGGTGATGTAACCTGATAGTGATTATAGTTGATGGTGATGTAACCTGATAGTGATTATATTTGATGGTGATGTAACCTGATAGTGATTATAGTTGATGGTGATGTAACCTGATAGTGATTATAGTTGATGGTGATGTAACCTGATAGTGATTATAGTTGATGGTGATGTAACCTGACTGATTATAGTTGATGGTGATGTAACCTGACTGATTATAGTTGATGGTGATGTAACCTGACTGATTATAGTTGATGGTGATGTAACCTGACTGATTATAGTTGATGGTGATGTAACCTGATAGTGATTATAGTTGATGGTGATGTAACCTGATAGTGATTATAGTTGATGGTGATGTAACCTGATAGTGATTGTAGTTGATGGTGATGTAACCTGATAGTGATTGTAGTTGATGGTGATGTAACCTGATAGTGACTATAGTTGATGGTGATGTAACCTGATAGTGATTGTAGTTGATGGTGATGTAACCTGATAGTGATTGTAGTTGATGGTGATGTAACCTGACTGATTATAGTTGATGGTGATGTAACCTGATTGTGATTATAGTTGTTGGTGTTGTAACCTGATAGTGATTATAGTTGATGGTGATGTAACCTGACTGATTATAGTTGATGGTGATGTAACCCGATAGTGATTGTAGTTGATTGTGATGTAACCTGATAGTGATTATAGTTGATGGTGATGTAACCTGATAGTGATTATAGTTGATGGTGATGTAACCTGACTGATTATAGTTTATGGTGATGTAACCTGATAGTGATTATAGTTGATGGTGATGTAACCTGATAGTGATTATAGTTGATGGTGATGTAACCTGATAGTGATTATAGTTGATGGTGATGTAACCTGATAGTGATTATAGTTGATGGTGATGTAACCTGATAGTGATTATAGTTGATGGTGTTGTAACCTGATAGTGATTATAGTTGATGGTGTTGTAACCTGATAGTGATTATAGTTGATGGTGATGTAACCTGATAGTGATTGTAGTTGATGGTGATGTAACCTGATAGTGATTATAGTTGATGGTGATGTAACCTGATAGTGATTATAGTTGATGGTGATGTAACCTGATAGTGATTATAGTTGATGGTGATGTAACCTGACTGATTATAGTTGATGGTGATGTAACCTGATAGTGATTATAGTTGATGGTGATGTAACCTGATAGTGATTATAGTTGATGGTGATGTAACCTGATAGTGATTATATTGATGGTGATGTAACCTGACTGATTATAGTTGATGGTGATGTAACCTGATAGTGATTATAGTTGATGGTGATGTAACCTGACTGATTATAGTTGATGGTGATGTAACCTGATAGTGATTATAGTTGATGGTGATGTAACCTGGTAGTGATTATAGTTGATGGTGATGTAACCTGACTGATTATTGTTGATGGTGATCTAACCTGATAGTGATTATAGTTGATGGTGATGTAACCTGATAGTGGTTGAATTTCCCTGACTATTTCTCATTGTGTTACAACATGTTTTATGTTTCATTCTGAATACGTGCAAATTATAGTAGCCAGAATACTTCTCCCGAAATCCCATTTGTTCCAGTTCTGTCGTTTTTGTAACCCGTAGAGCAATTCCAGAGCTTTTAACCAGCACTGTTAAGCAACAAGGAATATGCATGTTTCACGGTGTCTAAATGACTGATGTGTCTCAGTGGAGGAAAGCATGGTCTGGTCATTGATCAAGAGCCTCTCTCATCAGGTCCACAATTGAAAGGGACACCCTCCGCTTCTAGCGTTTGGATCTCAACAGCTACAGTTTAAAAAAATGAAACCGTTCTCGAATTGCAGTAGGTATCTTATATAATTTTATATGCAGTAGGTACCTTATATAATGTTAGATGCAGTATGTACCTTTCATATCTTTAGATGCAGTAGGTACCTTCTACATCTTTAGATGCAGTAGGTACATTCTATATCTTTAGGTGCAGTAGGTACCTTCTATATATGTAGATGCAGTAGGTACCTTTCATATCTTTAGGTGCAGTAGGTACCTTCTATATCTTTAGATGCAGTAGGTACCTGCTATATCTTTAGATGTAGTAGGTCCCTTCTATATCTTTAGATGCAGTAGGTCCCTTCTATATCTTTAGATGCAGTATGTACTTTCTATATCTTTAGGTGCAGTAGGTACCTTCTATATCTTTAGGTGCAGTAGGTACCTTCTATATCTTTAGGTGCAGTAGGTCCCTTTTATATCTTTAGATGCAGTAGGTACATTCTATTTCTTTAGATGCAGTAGTTACCTTATATATCTTTAGATGCAGTAGGTCCCTTCTATATCTTTAGATGCAGTAGGTCCCTTCTATATCTTTAGATGCAGTAGGTCCCTTCTATATCTTTAGGTGCAGTAGGTCCCTTCTATATCTTTAGGTGCAGTAGGTCCCTTCTATATATTTAGATGCAGTAGGTTCCTTATATAATGCTAGATGCAGTAGGTACCTTCTATATCTTTAGATGCAGTAGGTTCCTTATATAATGTTAGATGCAGTAGGTCCCTTCTATATCTTTAGATGCAGTAGGTCCCTTCTATATCTTTAGATGCAGTAGGTCTCTTCTATATATTTAGGCGCAGTAGGTCCCTTCTATATCTTTAGGTGCAGTAGGTCCCTTCTATATCTTTAGGTGCAGTAGGTATCTTCTATATCTTTAGGTGCAGTAGGTACATTCTATATCTTTAGATGCAGTAGGTACCTTTTATTACATTTTTGTACAAGGAGAACTAAAGGAGTGAACATATTTCCAACAATAAAATAAAAATACTTTTGAAATACAACTATTGTTGAGTGAAGTGTGGTGGTACCCTTTGGTATAATTTATTAAAAAGTTGCAGTGACATTCTCATTGATGTATAACAAAGGGATGTTAATGGAAAACTTAATTGCAATGTTTCTGTATTTGAATGAGAATGCATTAACTCTCTGTTTGTGGAGAAAATGAATGGCTATAGCGCCACTGAAGCTTTACATTGAACAATACCTAAGACTTGGCCTGATCATCTTAACAGGGTATACAGTATGTAACTGCCATGTATTATATATACCGCTTAGAGAGTAGAGCGGATGTAACTCATGGATACATTATGTGTATATATCCTACATGACTCAAGTATTCACAACCTTTGACTTCTTCCTCATTTTGTTGTGTTATGGCCTGCATTTAAAAAATATTACATTTAGATGTTTTGGGGTCACTGGCCTACACACAAACCCCCACAATATCAAAGTGGAATTATGTTTTACATTTTTTTATACAAATGAATTACAAATGAAAAGATGAAATGTCTTGAGTTATTAAGTATTTAACCCCTTTGTTATGGCAAGCCTAAATAAGTTCAGGAGTACAAATGTGCTTAACAAGTTACATAATAAGGATCATGGTGTTTAACATGATTTTTGAATGACTACCTCACCTCTGTACCCCACACATACAATTATATGTAAAGTCAATTATATGTGAATTTCAAACACAGATTCAACCACAAAGATCAGGGAGATTTTCAAGTGCTTCACAAATAATGGCACCTTTTGGAGAATAAAATGAAAAGCAGACATTGAATATCCCTTTGAGTATGGTGAAGTTATTAATTAGACTATGGATGATGTATCAATGCACCCAGTCATTACAAAGATACAGGCGTCCTTCCTAACTCAGTTGCCGGAGAGGAAGGAAACCACTCAGGGATTTTCACCATGAGGCCAATGGTGACTTCAAAACAATTACAGAGTTTAATTTCTATGATAGGAGAAAACTAAGGATGGATCAACAACATTGTAGTTACTCCACAATACTAAACCAATTAACAAAGTGAGAAAAGGAAGGCTGTACTGAATAAAATATTCCAAAACATGCCTCCTGTTTGCAACAAGGCATTAAAGTAAAACTTCCAAAAATGTGGCAAAGAAATTAACTCCATGTCCTGAATACAAAGTGTTATGTTTGGGGCGAATCCAATACAACATATTACTTAATACTGTAACACTATCCATACCACTCTCCACATAGTGGTGGCTGCATCATGTTATGGGTTTATTTGTAATTGTTGAGGACTGGTGAGTTTTTCAGGATAAAAAAAACTGAATGTAGCTAAGCACAGGCAAAATCCTAGAGAAAATCCTGGTTCAGTCTGCTTTCCACCAGACACTGGGAAAAAATGCACCTTTCAGCAGGAACTTAACTTAAAACACAAGGCCAAATCTACACTGGAATTGCTTCCAAGAAGACAGTGAATGTTGCTGATTTGCCGAGTTACAGTTTTGACTTAAATCTACTGGAAAATCTATGACTAAACTTCAAAATGATTGTCTAGCAATGATCAACAATCAATTTGAAAGAGCTTGAAGAAGTTTGAAAATAATAATTGGCAAATGTTGCACAATCCAGCTGTAGAAAGCTCTTACCCAGAGACTTACCCAGAAATACTCATGGCTGAAAATCGCTGCTATGAGGTGAATCCACAAAGTATTGACTCAGGGGTGTGAATACTTTTATAAATAAGATATTGCTGTATTTAGTTATCAATACATTTGCAAAACTAAATTAGTTTAGGTAGGTGAGAGGTAAAATCTATCAATTTGAGTTCAGGTTGTAACACAACAAAATGTGGAATAAGTCAAGGGGTTTGAATACTTTCTGAAGACATTGTATATCTAATTGTAAGTTGCTCTGGATAAGAGCGTCTGCTAAATGACTCAAATGTAAAATGTAGGTTGAACACGCTGCTTAAAGAGTAGGACCAGTACAGTAGATGGTCATTCCACACCATGACCCACAAATTGTCCTTTAATGTAAGATACACAATTCATGAGTGGCATTCTACGTCAAGCATTTCACAAATTCTTCTATCTCAGTTAAATGTCCTCCATAAACCTGCATGGCGCTACCAGAAGTTATATTGATTGGTCTAAATGGTAATGTCTTTAGAGCCAAGACATCTGATGTTTCACCATTAAATCAGAGATAAAGCATGTAACATTTTAATGATATTTACCAACAGCTGTTATAGTGCTGCTTCCCTGGGGGGTGCAGCCAGTCTACTGTTGATAGCCCCAGTGGTTGTCTTCATTGATTTCACCAGGAAAAAAATCTATAAAAATATCAGTCAGTAGAGATGTTCCTAAACAATATTTTCATCTTTAAAGGGCAAACAAGCCCAAAACATTAACCCCTTTGATGCATTATATTACATACATAGAAACAAAAGACATCTAAAAACCCTTTTGGCCTGACAAAAACTAAACACAATTTTCAAAATTCCACTTGCCAGAAATTGGGACTCCATGATGATGCTTTAATTCTGTAAGTGTTAGTGGAAATCACTTTTGCTAACAGAGTAATTTATAATAATCCAAAATTAGCTAAAATACATTCCCCAAAATTAGGTCATATAGCTGTTCCAGTGAACCGAAGGCCTCTGGAGCCTAAGAACTATGGGTTTATTCTTATTGGTTATAACATGGAAGCCTTAATAACTTCTTTCCCAAAAAGCACCAGTGTTTCATCAAGGAGGGATGTATTTATGTATGTTAGCTGTGCATGGTGCTATGTTAGCGGCTGCGCTCATAATTGCTTCGTTAAAACCAGTTGCTTTGTGTGTCCTAGAGTAATTAAGTAGATGGAATTTTACATTACACTAGTGAAAATTAACAAAGAACACATCTGGGTGTCCCATAGGTTTAGTCATTAAAAAGCCCATTATTTTTCAAATTACTTTCTCAATCTCTCTGCCCCTCTAATCCTAAGGTATTTCCCTATGGATACTTGCTGTTACTGTTTTTGAATGACTCCTTTAGGAAAGTTAACATTTAGAGACCGTATGGCCTATTCTGGCTGCTCTTCTGCGAGGTGAACCCTATTTTCACAGGCAGCCACGATGGTTAGAGAACTGACAATCGCCAGATTTGCAGGTATCAGTGCCAAATCATTTGTAGTCCCATTTCAAGTAGGCTACTCAGTCCTTGCCATTATCTACCACTGTCTGGTGTAGCTAATTAAATCTCATTCATTCTGACTGCAGATGTTTAATGCAAGTATTTGTATCCACCTAATTGTATTATCTTGTGGTTTTACCTTTATAGCTGAAAATCTGCTTTAGGGAAACACCTGCTGTCAGTACATTTGAAGTTCATTTTCTATTCTCTGAATTCACAGAGTGGATATGACACTCATCACATCTACATGCACACCAATATCCCATTATTATTCGGGATAGTCAAGTATTCCCATTTTAGTTGACAGATATAAACATCATATCCCGTTTACAATAACCCGAAAAAGCTTGTATCCCAGTTATCAGAAATGCGGATAAGATCCCTGGAATATGCTGATTTTAGACGGGATACTGCATGTAAACATCTTATCCAGTTTACTGTTGTTTTTTTCGCGGTCTGCAATGGCTCAGTTTCGCTGGTGTTGTGTGATGTTTTCATCTGATTGTCAAACAAATCTTTTCAAATAATGATTATTTATTTTGCTGATACTCTGTACTGACCTGTACAGCATACTGGCTACCTTCACCCATGTTTTCCGACATGTTTCTGCTTATAATTACTGACATTTCATAGTTTGTCGACTATAGTTAGATACATGCAGCATTTCTTCTGTCACAAGTTGTTGCCCCCGGAAGACTAAATAAATTAGCGCTCACCAGAATAACGTTTTACATCGATAGAAGGAATGAATTAGTAATCTCGTTAACACCGGTAAAATTGTCTGTTTCGTTTAGGGACCGGGGAGAAAATGCAATAACTACAAAAAACAGAGGAGAGATTGGTGCTGTGTAAAATGTCCAAATGTCATCAGTTTGAACGGTTTTAAGGAAATGACAGCCTGAGAAAATGATGACACACGTTTCTGATCTACAGTTCGTCTTGGGTACATATTTTGTGTTGTTGAAATGCTGACTGTTTGCATAAAAGTGTCAAAGTTAACACATTACAGTACACGCTCATTCACATTTTCTCAAGAGATGCTGAAATATATAAGTAATATTTCTCCACTCCCTATTCCCGGGACAAAATTAACATTTGTTGTATCCTTTTACTGCAAGAAATGCATAATTCTGCATTAGTTAATATTATATTAGGGCCTTAGGGTTTGTGAATCACTGTTCAATCCAATGATCTAATACGATCATTCAAGTTACAAAATACAATATTAGTTTCAATGTTTCAATGTTTCAATTTTCTGATCCACTCATACAATTTAAAAATATAAACTGAGTTTCAATTTCAAGGATATTTTGATTTTTTTTTCTTCAAATTTTCACATTTCCCTTGTATCGTTTGAAAATGTTTAGTTGGAATATTGGTCGGGTTAGGAAAACTGCAGTGATTTCTAAGCTCGTGCTTCAAATGTATACTACTATTACATTGAGCAAGGAGAGAGAGAGAGACATTTGGATGAGACCACTCATCCAAAGAGGTAAATTAATGGGGTCTTTAGGATGAGAAATCTCTCTCTCTCTCACTCACACACACACACACACACACACACACACACACACACACACACACACACACACACACACACACACACACGCGCACACACACACACACACACACACACACACACACACACACACACACACACACACACACACACACACACACACACACACACACACACACACACACACACACACACATACCCTGTGGCTATACCAGAACCCATGTGCCCTGTGGCTATGCAAGCTGCAAGGTTTCCATCACAAGAGTTCAGGGGCAGTCCTTCTCAATGTAATCTGTGCATTATGCACGCAACGTCTTTGCAGTCAGTAACGTCACCAAAACAGTTAACTCCTGACAACGCACCATGGCCATTAGAATGGTATAGCATTGCTTTGGGGATATCTGGTGTGTGTGTGTGTGTGTGTGTGTGTGTGTGTGTGTGTGTGTGTGTGTGTGTGTGTGTGTGTGTGTGTGTGTGTGTGTGTGTGTGTGTGTGTGTGTGTGTGACCACCTCCAAGGACCATAGTAAGGTGTAGGTTCATCTCCCCTCTGAACTGAAGTGGTAGCATCCACAGTAAGGTTCATCTCCCCTCTGAACTGAAGTGGTAGCATCCACAGTAAGTTGTAGGTTCATCTCCCCTCTGAACTGAAGTGGTAGCATCCACAGTAAGTTGTAGGTTCATCTCCCCTCTGAACTGAAGTGGTAGCATCCACAGTAAGTTGTAGGTTCATCTCCCCTCTGAACTGAAGTGGTAGCATCCACAGTAAGTTGTAGGTTCATCTCCCCTCTGAACTGAAGTGGTAGCATCCACAGTAAGGTTCATCTCCCCTCTGAACTGAAGTGGTAGCATCCATAGTAAGTTGTAGGTTCATCTCCCCTCTGAACTGAAGTGGTAGCATCCACAGTAAGGTTCATCTCCCCCCCTGAACTGAAGTGGTAGCATCCACAGTAAGTTGTAGGTTCATCTCCCCTCTGAACTGAAGTGGTAGCATCCACAGTAAGTTGTAGGTTCATCTCCCCTCTGAACTGAAGTGGTAGCATCCACAGTAAGGTTCATCTCCCTCTGAACTGAAGTGGTAGCATCCACAGTAAGTTGTAGGTTCCTCTCCCCTCTGAACTGAAGTGGTAGCATCCACAGTAAGTTGTAGGTTCCTCTCCCCTCTGAACTGAAGTGGTAGCATCCACAGTAAGTTGTAGGTTCATCTCCCCTCTGAACTGAAGTGGTAGCATCCACAGTAAGGTTCATCTCCCCTCTGAACTGAAGTGGTAGCATCCACAGTAAGGTTCATCTCCCCTCTGAACTGAAGTGGTAGCATCCACAGTAAGTTGTAGGTTCATCTCCCCTCTGAACTGAAGTGGTAGCATCCACAGTAAGGTTCATCTCCCCTCTGAACTGAAGTGGTAGCATCCATAGTAAGTTGTAGGTTCATCTCCCCTCTGTACTGAAGTGGTAGCATCCACAGTAAGGTTCATCTCCCCCCCTGAACTGAAGTGGTAGCATCCACAGTAAGTTGTAGGTTCATCTCCCCTCTGAACTGAAGTGGTAGCATCCACAGTAAGTTGTAGGTTCATCTCCCCTCTGAACTGAAGTGGTAGCATCCATAGTAAGTTGTAGGTTCATCTCCCCTCTGAACTGAAGTGGTAGCATCCACAGTAAGTTGTAGGTTCATCCCCCCTCTGAACTGAAGTGGTAGCATCCACAGTAAGGTTCATCTCCCCCCCTGAACTGAAGTGGTAGCATCCACAGTAAGTTGTAGGTTCATCTCCCCCCTGAACTGAAGTGGTAGCATCCACAGTAAGGTTCATCTCCCCCCCTGAACTGAAGTGGTAGCATCCACAGTAAGTTGTAGGTTCATCTCCCCCCTGAACTGAAGTGGTAGCATCCACAGTAAGGTTCATCTCCCTCTGAACTGAAGTGGTAGCATCCACCGTAAGTTGTAGGTTCCTCTCCCCTCTGAACTGAAGTGGTAGCATCCACAGTAAGTTGTAGGTTCATCTCCCCTCTGAACTGAAGTGGTAGCATCCACAGTAAGTTGTAGGTTCCTCTCCCCTCTGAACTGAAGTGGTAGCATCCACAGTAAGTTGTAGGTTCATCTCCCCTCTGAACTGAAGTGGTAGCATCCACAGTAAGTTGTAGGTTCATCTCCCCCCTGAACTGAAGTGGTAGCATCCACAGTAAGTTGTAGGTTCATCTCCCCTCTGAACTGAAGTGGTAGCATCCACAGTAAGTTGTAGGTTCATCTCCCCCCCTGAACTGAAGTGGTAGCATCCACAGTAAGTTGTAGGTTCATCTCCCCCCTGAACTGAAGTGGTAGCATCCACAGTAAGTTGTAGGTTCATCTCCCCTCTGAACTGAAGTGGTAGCATCCACAGTAAGTTGTAGGTTCATCTCCCCTCTGAACTGAAGTGGTAGCATCCACAGTAAGTTGTAGGTTCATCTCCCCTCTGAACTGAAGTGGTAGCATCCACAGTAAGTTGTAGGTTCATCTCCCCTCTGAACTGAAGTGGTAGCATCCACAGTAAGGTTCATCTCCCCTCTGAACTGAAGTGGTAGCATCCACCTTCCTCTTGATCTACAAACTTAGAAATCACCCAGTTTCCTGCAGCAATGACAATATTTTAATTTTCCTTGTCAAATTAATAGAAAAAAAATGTGAAAATTTGAAAAACTATATAAAAAAAATCTTAAATTCACAGTGTAGAAAATCAGGATTTGAAATATTGAAAACAATTTTCTATGATTCAATATTAAACAATTGGATCATAAAATGTAAAACTTCAGAGATTGAAACTACTGTTTTAAGTTGAACGATTGTGTTAGATCCTCAAACTAATACGTGTTCCACGGACCCCTTGTTATAGGCCGACAATCAGTGTCCGTATTTCAGATAATATTCCATATGAGCTTGAATGAGGAATATTCTGTTTATTCATGGATACAGGGATATTCGTGAGCGGGATATCAAAGATGTGTACCCGATGTGAAATGGCAAGCTAGTTAGCGGTGGTGCGCGCTAATAGCGTTTCAATCGGTGACGTCACTCGCTCTGAGACCTTGAAGTAGTTGTTCCCCTTGCTCTGCAAGGGCCACGGCTTTTGTGGCGCGATGGGTAATGATGCTTCGATGGTGGCTGTTGTCGATGTGTGCAGAGGGTCCCTGGTTCGAGCCCAGGTAGGGGCGAGGAGAGTGACGGAAGCTATACTGTTACAGATGCATGTAAACAGCTTATCCGGAATAACACCTTATGCAGGATATGAGCTACTGTCCTTTAATATTGTGCATGTGCTAACGTGGTCGCCATAATGTCGGCCTGAGTATTCCTATTAAGTTGAAGCCTTACACACAAAAAACATTTGCGTTCCTCAAGGGCTCTTCGGGAAAGGTGATGGTTCTATATGGATCCATACTGAGCGAGTCAATGATTCTTTGCAGTTCAAAAAAAGGGTTCATTCCTTAATTACTGATAATTAAAATATAAGGCGTGTCTGAGACTGTCATTCCAGTTAATCGAATCTGTTGTAATATGCTATTACATGTTATACACTGAGTGTACAAAACATTAAGAATACCTGCTCTTTCCATGACGTAGACCGACCAGGTGAATCCTTGTGAAAGCTATGATCCCTCGTTGATGTCACTTGTTAAATCCCCCTCAATCAGAGTAGATGAAGGGGAGGAGACAGGTTAAAGAAGAATCTTTAAGCCTTGAGACAATTAAGACATGGATTGTGTATATGTGCCATTCAGTTTATTTATTTAACCTGTCTGGCACCGGCGTTCCGCTAGCGGAACTCCTCCCACATTCCACTGAAAAGGCAGAGCGCGAAATTCAAAAGATATTTTTTAGAAATATTTAACTTTCACACATTAACAAGTCCAATACAGCAAATGAAAGATACACATCTTGTGAATCCAGTCAACATGTCCGATTTTTAAAATGTTTTACAGCGAAAACACCACATATATTTATGTTAGCTCACCACCAAATACAAAAAAGGACAGACATTTTTCACAGCACAGGTAGCATGCACAAAGCCAACCTAACTAACCAAGAACCAACCAAACTAACCAAGAAACAACTTCATCAGATGACAGTGTTATAACATGTTATACAATAAATCTGTTTTGTTCGAAAAATGTGCATATTTGAGGTATAAATCAGTTTTACATTGCAGCTACCATCACAGCTACCGTCAGAAATAGAACCGAAGCAGCCAGAGTAATTACAGACACCAACGTCAAATACCTAAATACTCATCATAAAACATTTCTGAAAAATCGATGGTGTACAGCAAATTAAAGACAAACATCTTGTGAATCCAGACAATATTTCAGATTTTTTAAGTGTTTTACAGCGAAAACACAATATAGCATTATATTAGCTTACTACAATAGCCTACCACACTACCGCATTCATTCATCAAGGCACATAAGCGATAGCAATAGGCACGTTAGCGATAGGGAATAAACCAGCAAAAGATATTCATTTTCACTAACCTTCATAAACCTTCATCAGATGACAGTCCTATAACATCAGGTTATACATACACTTATGTTTTGTTCGAAAATGTGCATATTTAGAGCTGAAATCAGTGGTTATACATTGTGCTAACGTAGCATCTTTTTCCCAGAATTTGCGGATATTTTTATGACACTCAACTATTCTGACCAAATAACTATTCATAAACGTTACTAGAAAATACATGTTGTATAGGAAATGATAGATACACTAGTTCTTAATGCAATCGCCGTGTTAGAATTCTAAAAATAACTTCATTACGACATCCAGCTTAGTTATAGTGAGAGAGTACCCAAAATCTGGGCGCAAACGACTATTTCACATGTTCGACAGATATATGAAATAGCATCATAAAATGGGTCCTACTTTTGAAGATCTTTCATCAGAATGTTGTACAAGGGGTCCTTTGTCGGGAACAATCGTTGTTTGGTTTTAGAATATCCTCTTCTCCAGTCAATTAGCACGGAAAGCTAGCAAAGTGGCGCGAAGCTCTCCTTCCTGAACAAAGGCACACAACGCAACACGCCTAACGTCCCGAATAAATTTCAATAATCTAATAAAACTATATTGAAAAAACATACTTTACGATGATATTGTCACATGTATCAAATAAAATCAAAGCCGGAGATATTAGTCGTCCATAACGACAGCTTTACAGAAGGCAAAACCAGGTCCCTTCACGCGCTCTCCAGAAAACAGGAAACTGGTGACACGTCATGCCGAGAGCTTTTATTCGACCCCAGATCAAGTTATACACTCCATTTCTTCTCTCACTGCCTGTCGACATCTAGTGGAAGACGTATGAAGTGCATGTATACTGATATATATGAAGCCCATTTATAGGCAGGCCCTAGAACAGAGCATCGATTTCAGATTTTCCACTTCCTGTCAGGAAGTTTGCTGCAAAATGAGTTCTGTTTTACTCACAGATATAATTCAAAGGGTTTTAGTAACTAGAGAGTGTTTTCTATCCAATAGTAATAATAATATGCATATTGTACGAGCAAGAATTGAGTACGAGGCCGTTTAAATTGGGCACGATTTTCCCCCAAAGTGAAAACAGCGCCCTCTGTCCTCAACAGGTTTTAACCTTTATTTAACTAGGCAAGTCAGTTAAGAATAAATTATTATGTACAATTACGGCGTACCCCCGGCCAAACCCTAACCCGGACAATTCTTGGCCAATTGCGCGCCACCCTATGGGACTCCCAATCACGGCCGGTTGTGATACAGCCTGGAATTGAACCAGGGTCTGTAGTGACGCCTCTAGCACTGAGATGCAATACCTTAGAGCGCTGTACCACTTGAAAATGCCTTTGAACTGGGTATGTTTGTAGGGGCCAGGCGCACCGGTTTGTGTCAAGAAATGCAACGCTTCTGTTTTTTTTTTTAACACTTAACAGTTTCCCGTGTGTTTCAAGAATAGTCCACCACCCAAAGCAATCTAGCCAACTTGACACAAAAGTGGGAAACATTGGAGTCAACATGAGCCAGCATCCCTGTGGAACGCTTTTGACACCATGCCCCGAACGAATTGTTCTGAAGACAAAATGAGTCTGGTATACTCGGTGTATACGACTATGGCCAGTTACGGTGTCTTGTGAAAGACTCATGTTTGGCCTTGTGTCAATTGAGAACGGGGGGGGGGGGGGGGGCGTCCTGAAAATATGACATCTTTGCAGAGACCCCTGAGTAACAAGATCTCTGAAATTCAGGTCTTATTTTGTTCACAATTTGAATCCCAAGAAGAAGAAAAAAGAACATGAATGCATACCTGACTGAGTATCTACAAGGTAGCCCGTTGTTGCTGTGTGGAAAATCACTTGTTTTCCCTCTGTGCCTCTGAGACGAAAATTCTTATGGACACAACAGTTGCTGATGGAATTATTTCGAAAAACTGCTATAGCGCACATACACACACACACACACACACACACACACACACACACACACACACACACACACACACACACACACACACACACACACACACACACACACACACACACACACACACACACACACACACACACACAAGCGCACACGCACACACACACACACACACACACACAAGCGCACACGCACGCACGCACGCACGCACGCACGCACGCACGCACGCACGCACGCACGCACGCACGCACACACACACACCATGCCGGAACACAGCTATTCAGCTTTAATGGTTGCCATCTCAACAACCGTACTTTTTCCTTGGACACATGGGGTGTTAACCTCAAACAAAATAAAGACATCTTTGTAGTGTCGCCTATACATTGATGCATGTTGGCTTATTATGAGCAGAACAAGACTTGACTGTTTTAAATAGCCTCATACACAGACAGGAAGCATAGGCCAGTACTTTACTTTGTAATGAAAATAAGTTGATTCTGCAAATAAAAGGATCATGAATGTTTGGCTTCTAGACTGCATGTCTATAAGTTATAGACTGCATGTACAGACTGCATGTACAGACTGCATGTATAGAGACTGCATGTATAGAGACTGCATGTATAGACTGCATGTACAGACTGCATATATATAGACTGCATGTATAGACTGCATATAGATAGACTGCATGTATAGACTGCATATAGATACTGCATGTATAGAGATGACTGCATGTAGAGACTGCATGTATAGAGACTGCATGTATAGACTGCATTATAGACTGCATGTATAGAGACTGCATGTATAGACTGCATGTATAGACTGCATGTATAGACTGCATGTATAGACTGCATGAATAGACTGCATGTATAGACTGCATGTTTAGAGACTGCATGTGTATAGATTGCATGTGTAGACTGCATGTATAGACTGCATGTATATAGACTGCATGTATATACTGCATGTATAGACTGCATGTATAGAGACTGCCTGTATAGACTGCATGTATAGACTGCATGTATAGAGACTGCATGTATAGACTGCATGTATAGAGACTGCATGTATAGACTACATGTATAGACTGCATGTATAGACTGCATATATAGAGACTGCATGTATAGACTACATGTATAGACTGCATGTATAGACTGCATGTATATAGACTGCATGTATAGACTGCATGTTTAGACTGCATGTATAGACTGCATGTATAGACTGCATGTATAGACTGCATGTATAGAGACTGCATGTATAGACTGCATGTATAGACTGCATGTATAGAGACTGCATGTATAGACTGCATGTATAGAGACTGCATGTATAGACTGCATGTATAGACTGCATGTATAGACTGCATGTATAGAGACTGCATGTATAGACTACATGTATAGACTGCATGTATAGACTGCATGCATAGAGACTGCAGGTATAGACTGCATGTTTAGACTGCATGTATAGACTGCATGTATAGACTGCATGTATAGACTGCATGTATAGACTGCATGTATAGAATGCATGTATAGACTGCATGTATAGACTGCATGTATAGAGACTGCATGTATAGACTGCATGTATAGACTGCATGTATAGACTGCATGTATAGAGACTGCATGTATAGACTGCATGTATAGACTGCATGTATAGACTGCATGTATAGAGACTGCATGTATAGACTGCATGAACAGACTGCATGTATAGACTGCATGTATAGACTGCATGTATAGATTGCATGTATAGACTGCATGTAGAGACTGCATGTATAGAGACTGCATGTATAGACTGCATATAGATACTGCATGTATAGAGACGACTGCATGTAGAGACTGCATGTATAGACTGCATGAACAGACTGCATGTATAGAGACGACTGCATGTATAGACTGCATGTAGAGAGACTGCATGTATACACTGCATGTACAGACTGCATGTATAGACTGCATGTATAGACTACATGTATAGACTACATGTATAGACTGCATGTATAGAGACTGCATTTATAGAGACTGCATGTATAGACTGCATGTATAGACTGCATGTATAGAGACTGCATTTATAGAGACTGCATGTATAGAGATGGCATGTATAGACTGCATGTAGAGACTGCATGTATAGACTACATGTATAGACTGCATGAACAGACTGCATGTATAGACTGCATGTATAGAGACTGCATGTATAGAGACTGCATGTATAGACTGCATGTATAGACTGCATGTATAGACTGCATGTATAGACTGCATGTATAGAGACTGCATGTATAGAGACTGCATGTATAGAGACTGCATGTATAGAGACTGCATGTATAGAGACTGCATGTATAGACTGCATGTATAGACTGCATGTATAGAGACTGCATGTATAGAGACTGCATGTATAGAGACTGCATGTATAGAGACTGCATGTATAGACAGCATGTATAGACTGCATGTATAGACTGCATGTATAGAGACTGCATGTATAGAGACTGCATGTATAGAGACTGCATGTATAGACTGCATGTATAGAGACTGCATGTATAGAGACTGCATGTATAGAGACTGCATGTATAGATACTGCATGTATAGACAGCATGTACAGAGACTGCATGTATATAGACTGCATGTATAGACTGCAGGTATAGAGACAGCATGTATAGAGATGGCATGTATAGACTGCATGTATAGACTGCATGTTTAGAGACTGCATGTATAGAGACTGCATGTTTAGAGACTGCATGTATAGAGACTGCATGTATAGAGACTGCATGTATAGAGATGGCATGTATAGAGATGGCATGTATAGACTGCATGTACAGAGACTGCATGTATATAGACTGCATGTATAGACTGCATGTATAGAGACTGCATGTATAGAGATGGCATGTATAGACTGCATGTATATAGACTGCATGTATAGACTGCATGTATAGACTGCATGTATAGAGACTGCATGTATAGAGACTGCATGTATAGACTGCATGTATATAGACTGCATGTATAGACTGCATGTTTAGAGACTGCATGTATAGAGATTGCATGTGTAGACTGCATGTATAGACTGCATGTATAGAGACTGCATGTATAGAGACTGCATGTATAGAGACTGCATGTATAGAGACTGCATGTATAGAGACTGCATGTATAGAGACTGCATGTATAGAGACTGCATGTATAGAGACTGCATGTATAGACTGCATGTATAGACTGCATGTATAGAGACTGCATGTATAGAGAGTGCATGTATAGACTGCATGTACAGAGTTATGCACAAGCTGCCTTGTGAAAGACTCATGTTTGGCCTTGTGTCAATTGAGAACGGGGGGGGGGGGGGGGGGCGTCCTGAAAATATGACATCTTTGCAGAGACCCCTGAGTAACAAGATCTCTGAAATTCAGGTCTTATTTTGTTCACAATTTGAATCCCAAGAAGAAGAAAAAAGAACATGAATGCATACCTGACTGAGTATCTACAAGGTAGCCCGTTGTTGCTGTGTGGAAAATCACTTGTTTTCCCTCTGTGCCTCTGAGACGAAAATTCTTATGGACACAACAGTTGCTGATGGAATTATTTCGAAAACTGCTATCACGCGCACACACACACACACACACACACACACACACACACACACACACACACACACACACACACACACACACACACACACACACACACACACACACACACAAGCGCACACGCACGCGCACACACACACACACACACACACACACACACAAGCGCACGCACGCACGCACGCACGCACGCACGCACGCACGCACGCACGCACGCACGCACGCACGCACACACACACCATGCCGGAACACAGCTATTCAGCTTTAATGGTTGCCATCTCAACAACCGTACTTTTTCCTTGGACAC
Source organism: Salvelinus namaycush (assembly GCF_016432855.1). Lineage (NCBI taxonomy): Eukaryota > Metazoa > Chordata > Actinopteri > Salmoniformes > Salmonidae > Salvelinus > Salvelinus namaycush. The sequence goes on from NC_052323.1 coordinate 28,883,411, forward strand.
ATGGGGTGTTAACCTCAAACAAAATAAAGACATCTTTGTAGTGTCGCCTATACATTGATGCATGTTGGCTTATTATGAGCAGAACAAGACTTGACTGTTTTAAATAGCCTCATACACAGACAGGAAGCATAGGCCAGTACTTTACTTTGTAATGAAAATAAGTTGATTCTGCAAATAAAAGGATCATGAATGTTTGGCTTCTAGACTGCATGTCTATAAGTTATAGACTGCATGTACAGACTGCATGTACAGACTGCATGTACAGACTGCATGTATAGAGACTGCATGTATAGAGACTGCATGTATAGACTGCATGTACAGACTGCATATATATAGACTGCATGTATAGACTGCATGTATATAGACTGCATGTATAGAGACTGCATGTATAGACTACATGTATAGATACTGCATGTATAGACTGCATGTATAGACTGCATGTACAGACTGCATTTATATAGACTGCATGTATAGAGACTGCATGTATAGACTGCATGTATAGACTGCATGTATAGACTGCATGTATAGACTGCATGTACAGACTGCATGTATAGACTGCATGTATAGACTGCATGTATAGAATGCATGTATAGACTGCATGTATAGACTGCATGTATAGAGACTGCATGTATAGACAGCATGTATAGACTGCATGTATAGAGACTGCAGGTATAGACTGCATGTATAGAGACTGCATGTATAGACTACATGTATAGACTGCATGTATAGACTGCATATATAGAGACTGCATGTACAGACTGCATGTATAGACTGCATGTATAGACTACATGTATAGAGACTGCATGTATAGACTGCATGAACAGACTGCATGTATAGACTGCATGTATAGACTGCATGTATAGAGACTGCATGTATAGACTGCATGTATAGACTGCATGTATAGAGACTGCATGTATAGACTGCATGTATAGAGACTGCATGTATAGACTACATGTATAGACTGCATGTATAGACTGCATATATAGAGACTGCATGTATAGACTACATGTATAGACTGCATGTATAGACTGCATGCATAGAGACTGCAGGTATAGACTGCATGTTTAGACTGCATGTATACACTGCATGTACAGACTGCATGTATAGACTGCATGTATAGACTACATGTATAGAGAATGCATGTATAGACTGCATGAACAGACTGCATGTATAGACTGCATGTATAGAGACTGCATGTATAGACTGCATGTATAGACTGCATGTATAGACTGCATGTAGAGACTGCATGTATAGACTGCATGAACAGACTGCATGTATAGAGACGACTGCATGTATAGACTGCATGTAGAGAGACTGCATGTATACACTGCATGTACAGACTGCATGTATAGACTGCATGTATAGACTACATGTATAGAGAATGCATGTATAGACTGCATGTAGAGAGACTGCATTTATAGAGACTGCATGTATAGACTGCATGTATAGACTGCATGTATAGAGACCGCATTTATAGAGACTGCATGTATAGAGATGGCATGTATAGACTGCATGTAGAGACTGCATGTATAGACTACATGTATAGACGGCATGTATAGACTGCATGTATAGAGATGCATGTATAGAGACTGCATGTATAGAGACTGCATGTATAGACTGCATGTATAGACTGCATGTATAGACTGCATGTATAGACTGCATGTATAGACTGCATGTTTAGAGACTGCATGTATAGAGACTGCATGTATAGAGACTGCATGTATAGAGACTGCATGTATAGAGACTGCATGTATAGACTGCATGTATAGACTGCATGTATAGAGACTGCATGTATAGAGACTGCATGTATAGAGACTGCATGTTTAGAGACTGCATGTATAGAGACTGCATGTTTAGAGACTGCATGTATAGAGACTGCATGTATAGACTGCATGTATAGACTGCATGTATAGAGACTGCATGTTTAGAGACTGCATGTATAGAGACTGCATGTTTAGAGACTGCATGTATAGAGACTGCATGTTTAGAGACTGCATGTATAGAGACTGCATGTATATAGACTGCATGTATATAGACTGCATGTATAGAGACTGCATGTATAGAGACTGCATGTATAGACTGCATGTATAGACTGCATGTATAGAGACTGCATGTATAGAGACTGCATGTATAGAGACTGCATGTATAGAGACTGCATGTATAGAGACTGCATGTATAGAGACTGCATGTATAGACTGCATGTATAGACTGCATGTATAGACTGCATGTATAGAGACTGCATGTATAGACTGCATGTATAGACTGCATGTATAGAGACTGCATGTATAGAGACTGCATGTATAGAGACTGCATGTATAGAGACTGCATGTATAGACTGCATGTATAGAGACTGCATGTATAGAGACTGCATGTATATAGACTGCATGTATAGAGACTGCATGTATAGACTGCATGTATAGAGACTGCATGTATAGAGACTGCATGTATAGAGACTGCATGTATATAGACTGCATGTATAGAGACTGCATGTATAGACTGCATGTATAGAGACTGCATGTATAGAGACTGCATGTATAGACTGCATGTATAGAGACTGCATGTATAGAGACTGCATGTATAGAGACTGCATGTATATAGACTGCATGTATAGAGACTGCATGTATATAGACTGCATGTATAGAGACTGCATGTATAGAGACTGCATGTATATAGACTGCATGTATAGAGACTGCATGTATAGAGACTGCATGTATAGAGATGGCATGTATAGACTGCATGTATAGAGACTGCATGTATAGAGATGGCATGTATAGACTGCATGTATAGAGACTGCATGTATAGACTGCATGTATATAGACTGCATGTATAGACTGCAGGTATAGAGATGCATGTATAGAGACTGCATGTATAGAGACTGCATGTATAGATACTGCATGTATAGACTGCATGTATAGACTGCATGTATAGAGACTGCATGTATATAGACTGCATGTATATAGACTGCATGTATAGAGACTGCATGTATAGAGACTGCATGTATAGACTGCATGTATAGAGACTGCATGTATAGAGACTGCATGTATAGACTGCATGTATAGAGACTGCATGTATAGAGACTGCATGTATAGAGACTGCATGTATATAGACTGCATGTATAGAGACTGCATGTATAGAGACTGCATGTATAGAGATGGCATGTATAGAGACTGCATGTATATAGACTGCATGTATAGAGACTGCATGTATAGAGACTGCATGTATAGAGATGGCATGTATAGACTGCATGTATAGAGACTGCATGTATAGAGATGGCATGTATAGACTGCATGTATAGAGACTGCATGTATAGACTGCATGTATAGAGACTGCATGTATAGAGACTGCATGTATAGATACTGCATGTATAGACAGCATGTATAGACTGCATGTATAGACTGCATGTATAGACTGCATGTATAGAGACTGCATGTATATAGACTGCATGTATAGAGACTGCATGTATATAGACTGCATGTATAGAGACTGCATGTATAGAGACTGCATGTATAGAGACTGCATGTATAGACTGCATGTATAGACTGCATGTATAGACTGCATGTATAGACTGCATGTATAGAGACTGCATGTATATAGACTGCATGTATAGAGACTGCATGTATAGAGACTGCATGTATAGAGATGGCATGTATAGAGACTGCATGTATAGAGACTGCATGTATAGAGACTGCATGTATAGACTGCATGTATAGATACTGCATGTATAGACTGCATGTATAGACTGCATGTATAGAGACTGCATGTATAGACTGCATGTATAGATACTGCATGTATAGACTGCATGTATAGACTGCATGTATAGACTGCATGTATAGACTGCATGTATAGAGACTGCATGTATAGACTGCATGTATAGAGACTGCATGTATAGAGACTGCATGTATAGAGACTGCATGTATAGACTGCATGTATAGAGACTGCATGTATAGAGACTGCATGTATAGAGACTGCATGTATAGACTGCATGTATAGAGACTGCATGTATAGACTGCATGTATAGACTGCATGTATAGAGACTGCATGTATAGAGATGGCATGTATAGACTGCATGTATAGAGATGGCATGTATAGACTGCATGTATAGAGACTGCATGTATAGAGACTGCATGTATAGAGACTGCATGTATAGACTGCATGTACAGAGTTATGCACAAGCTGCATAGCATATTGTATAGAACATATATTGATGAATATAACGAAGTAGGAAGTAGAGTAAAGGGTATATTTTTTTTTAAAGCACCTTATTGTGTCATTAGATCAGCTGCAGTTTAAGGTCATTGCAGATATAAAGCTCACCTGCAGACAGTTTCCACCTCACTGCCAAGAACTACAACTCCTCCAAATACCCTTCCCTCCAAAGTATTGCACCAAATAAGGCAATCGTGTCATCTTTAAGCAGTTTCCCAATCTCGCATATCTCACCTCTTCAGAGAAGGTGTAGAATAATGTAGCAGCGCATGTCTCTTAATAAAAAAAAATGCTCCAAGAGTACAAAATATATTGGATACCTTATTTACGGACAATACCACCAGGAATATTTCTGAGGGTTTGTAACAGTGGAGGTGGAGGAGGAGTGGGGAGGGCAGCTTTCATCCACCCAGGGACCCTTGACGGTGGTTGCTTTCATAAAGAGCAGAGCCATAGGAGAAAAGAGAAGGAGGGGTTGACACCATACTAGGCCAGCCTCTATCCACCATGATATATCTTTATCATTTTAGGTGATGGGCTGACCTCTAAGAGTTGTGCCGGTGACGGGGGGGGGTCGTCATTAATACAACTTTAAAACCCTCCTGGCTCATTCCTCTTATTTTCTTGATGCCTGTGACCTTTCTAAGGACGATGCCTAGAATGGGTGTTATCAAACAGAGCCCTCCGTGGCAGATCTTTTAGTCGAGAGAATAGAGGAGAGTGGAGATCAGCAATGGATCCTGTTTGGTTTAGTAAAAAAAAAGCCCATTGTGGTATTGTCTCTACGGTAGGCTAACTAAAATGTCAAGACATATTTTATCTTGTAGCTAGCTTGTGTGAGCATGGCTGTTGTCTCATAGTGTTCAATTTGAATTAGGAAATTGATCTTATATTGTTATTAAATAAATCAAATTACAACTTTTTAGTCTCTAAGGTCCCAAGGGCTTCCTATTGTATAAGGGGAACCAATCAGAATGTGTACAGTAGATTCCTATTGTATAGGGGGAACCAATCAGAGTGTGTACAGTTGATTCCTATTGTATAGGGGGAACCAATCAGAGTGTGTACAGTAGATTCCTATTGTATAGGGGGAACCAATCAGAATGTGTATAGTATATTCCTATTGTATAGGGAGAACCAATCAGAATGTGTACAGTATATTCCTATTGTATAGGGGGAACCAATCAGAATGTGTACAGTAGATTCCTATTGTATAGGGGGAACCAATCAGAGTGTGTACAGTTGATTCCTATTGTATAGGGGGAACCAATCAGAGTGTGTACAGTAGATTCCTATTGTATAGGGGGAACCAATCAGAATGTGTATAGTATATTCCTATTGTATAGGGAGAACCAATCAGAATGTGTACAGTATATTCCTATTGTATAGGGGGAACCAATCAGAATGTGTACAGTATATTCATATTGTATAGGGGGAACCAACCAGAATGTGTACAGTATATTCATATTGTATAGGGAGAACCAATCAGAATGTGTACAGTATATTCATATTGTATAGGGGGAACCAATCAGAGTGTGTACAGTAGATTCCTATTGTATAGGGGGAACCAATCAGAATGTGTACAGTAGATTCCTATTGTATAGGGGGAACCAATCAGAATGTGTACAGTAGATTCCTATTGTATAGGGGGAACCAACAAGAATGTGTACAGTATATTCATATTGTATAGGGGGAACCAATCAGAATGTGTACAGTAGATTCCTATTGTATAGGGGGAACCAATCAGAATGTGTACAGTAGATTCCTATTGTATAGGGGGAACCAATCAGAATGTGTACAGTAGATTCCTATTGTATAGGGGGAACCAATCAGAATGTGTACAGTAGATTCCTATTGTATAGGGAGAACCAATCAGAATGTGTACAGTATATTCATATTGTATAGGGGGAACCAACCAGAATGTGTACAGTAGATTCCTATTGTATAGGGGGAACCAACCAGAATGTGTACAGTAGATTCCTATTGTATAGGGGGAACCAATCAGAATGTGTACAGTATATTCCTATTGTATAGGGGGGAACCAATCAGAATGTGTACAGTATATTCATATTGTATAGGGGGAACCAATCAGAATGTGTACAGTAGATTCTTATTGTATAGGGGGAACCAATCAGAATGTGTACAGTATATTCATATTGTATAGGGGGAACCAACCAGAATGTGTACAGTAGATTCATATTGTATAGGGAGAACCAATCAGAATGTGTACAGTATATTCATATTGTATAGGGGGAACCAACCAGAATGTGTACAGTAGATTCATATTGTATAGGGGGAACCAATCAGAATGTGTACAGTAGATTCCTATTGTATAGGGGGAACCAACCAGAATGTGTACAGTATATTCATATTGTATAGGGGGAACCAATCAGAATGTGTACAGTATATTCCTATTGTATAGGGGGGAACCAACCAGAATGTGTACAGTATATTCATATTGTATAGGGGGAACCAACCAGAATGTGTACAGTATATTCATATTGTATAGGGGGAACCAACCAGAATGTGTACAGTAGATTCATATTGTATAGGGGGAACCAACCAGAATGTGTACAGTATATTCATATTGTATAGGGAGAACCAACCAGAATGTGTACAGTATATTCATATTGTATAGGGGGAACCAACCAGAATGTGTACAGTATATTCATATTGTATAGGGGGAACCAACCAGAATGTGTACAGTATATTCATATTGTATAGGGGGAAACAACCAGAATGTGTACAGTAGATTCATATTGTATAGGGGGAACCAACCAGAATGTGTACAGTAGATTCATATTGTATAGGGGGAACCAACCAGAATGTGTACAGTAGATTCCTATTGTATAGGGGGAACCAACCAGAATGTGTACAGTATATTCATATTGTATAGGGGGAACCAACCAGAATGTGTACAGTATATTCATATTGTATAGGGGGAACCAACCAGAATGTGTACAGTATATTCATATTGTATAGGGGGAACCAACCAGAATGTGTACAGTATATTCATATTGTATAGGGGGAAACAACCAGAATGTGTACAGTAGATTCATATTGTATAGGGGGAACCAACCAGAATGTGTACAGTAGATTCATATTGTATAGGGGGAACCAACCAGAATGTGTACAGTATATTCATATTGTATAGGGGGAACCAACCAGAATGTGTACAGTATATTCATATTGTATAGGGGGAACCAACCAGAATGTGTACAGTATATTCATATTGTATAGGGGGAAACAACCAGAATGTGTACAGTAGATTCATATTGTATAGGGGGAACCAACCAGAATGTGTACAGTAGATTCATATTGTATAGGGGGAACCAACCAGAATGTGTACAGTATATTCCTATTGTATAGGGGGAACCAACCAGAATGTGTACAGTAGATTCATATTGTATAGGGGGAACCAACCAGAATGTGTACAGTATATTCATATTGTATAGGGGGAACCAACCAGAATGTGTACAGTATATTCATATTGTATAGGGGGAACCAATCAGAATGTGTACAGTATATTCATATTGTATAGGGGGAACCAACCAGAATGTGTACAGTAGATTCATATTGTATAGGGGGAACCAACCAGAATGTGTACAGTAGATTCTCCGGAGGGCTGCCGTCTTATCGGCTCTTAAAAACTTCTTATGCAAGCCTAAAAACTTCTGCAAGCCCGACGTCGGTACACTTATGACAACAGCCAGCTCAAGTGCAGGGCGCGAAATTCAAAATATATATATTTTTTTATATTTAACTTTCACACATTAACAAGTCCAATACAGCATATGAAAGGTACACATCTTGTGAATCCAGCCAACATGTCCGATTTTTAAAATGTTTTACAGCGAAAACACCACGTATATTTATGTTAGCTCACCACCAAATACAAAAAAGGACAGACATTTTTCACAGCACAGGTAGCATGCACAAAGCCAACCTAACTAACCAAGAACCAACCAAACTAACCAACAAACAACTTCATCAGATGACAGTCTTATAACATGTTATTCAATAAATCTATGTTTTGTTCGAAAAATTTGTATATTTCAGGTATAAATCATAGTTTACATTGCAGCTACAATCAGAAATTGCACCGAAAGCAGACAGAATAATTACAGACACCAACGCCAAATAACTAAATACTCATCATAAAACATTTCTGAAAAATACATAGTGTACAGCAATTGAAAGACAGGCATCTTGTGATTCCAGACAATATTTCCGATTTATCAAGTGTTTTACAGCGAAAACACAATATAGCGTTATATTAGCTTACCACAATAGCCAGAAACACAAGCAATTTCCCAGTAGCAAAAGTAAGCGATCGTAACAAACAAGCAAAAGATATATAATTTTTGACTAACCTTGATTTTCTTCCTCAGATGACAGTCCTATAACATCAGGTTATACATACACTTATGTTTTGTTCGAAAATGTGCATATTTAGAGCTGAAATCAATGGTTACACATTGTGCTAACTTAGCTACTTTTTCCCACTACGTTCGGATTTTTCCTGACACTTTTTCTGACACACATATTCTGACCAAATAGCTATTCATAAACATAACTAAAAAATACATGTTGTATAGGAAATGATAGATCCATTAGTTCTTAATGAAATCGCAGTGTTAGAATTCTAAAAATAACTAACGATCGTCGTAATATTCTTCCTCCTCCTCGGACGAGGAGAGGCGAGACGGGTCGGACCAATAAGCAGAGTGATTCGTGTCCATGATATTTTAATGAATCGAACTGAACACTTAACATACAAAAAACAACAAAACGTGACAAAACCGAAAACAGTCCCGTGTGGCACGAACACTGACACGAGATACAACCACCCACAAAACACACGTGAAACCCCGGCTGCCTTAGTATGATTCTCAATCAGGGACAAACGATCTACAGCTGCCTCTGATTGAGAATCATACCAGGCCGAACACAAAAACCCCAACATAGAAAAACACACATAGACCAACCCACCCAACTCACGCCCTGACCAACTAAATAAATACAAGAAAAAGGAAAACAGGTCAGGAACGTGACATAACCCCCCCCTTAAGGTGCGAACTCCGGGCGCACCCGCATAAACTCTAGGGGAGGGTCTGGGTGGGCGTCTGTCCACGGTGGCGGCTCTGGCGCTGGTCGTGGTCCCCAACCCACCATAGTCAAACCCGCTTCCGTGGTCTCCTCCCAATGGCCACCCTCCATGTCAAACCCACTCTACCAAAAGGCAGCACCGGACTGAGGGGCAGCACCGGACTGAGGGACAGCACCGGACTGAGGGACGGATCCTGGCTGGCTGGCTCTGACGGATCCTGGCTGGCTGGCTCTGGCGGATCCTGGCTGGCTGGCTCTGGCGGATCCTGGCTGGCTGGCGGATCCTGGCTGGCTGGCGGATCCTGGCTGGCTGGCTCTGGCGGATCCTGGCTGGCTGGCTCTGGCGGATCCTGGCTGGACGGCTCTGGCGGATCCTGGCTGGCTGGCTCTGGCGGATCCTGGCTGGACGGCTCTGGCGGATCCTGGCTGGACGGCTCTGGCGGATCCTGGCTGGACGGCTCTGGCGGATCCTGGCTGGACGGCTCTGGCGGATCCTGGCTGGACGGCTCTGGCGGGTCCTGGCTGACTGGCTCTGGCAGGTCCTGGCTGACTGGCTCTGGCAGGTCCTGGCTGACTGGCTCTGGCAGGTCCTGGCTGGACGGCTCTGGCAGGTCCTGGCTGGACGGCTCTGGCAGGTCCTGGCTGGACGGCTCTGGCAGGTCCTGGCTGGACGGCTCTGGCAGGTCCTGGCTGGACGGCTCTGGCAGGTCCTGGCTGGACGGCTCTGGCAGGTCCTGGCTGGACGGCTCTGAAAGCTCAGTACCGACGGACAGCGCTGGGCAGGCAGACAGTTCAGGCGCCGCTGGGCAGACGGCAGACTCTGGCCGGCTGAGACGCACTGTAGACCTGGTGCGTGGTATAGGCACTGGCTGCGCTGGAGAGGAGGAAGGCTCTGACAGCGCTGGACAGGTGGGAGCAGCTGGAGAGAGAACCCGGAGAGACAGCCTGGTGCGGGGGGCTGCCACCGGAGGACTGGTACATGGAGGTGGCACCGGGTATACCGGACCGTGAAGGAGGACACGTGCTCTTGAGCACCGAGCCTGCCCAACCTTACCAGGTTGAATGGTGCCCGTAGCCCTGCCAGTGCGGCGAGGTGGAATAGCCCGCACTGGGCTATGCTGGCGAACCGGGGACACCATTCGTAAGGCTGGTGCCATGTATGCCGGCCCGAGGAGACGCACTGGAGGCCAGATGCGTTGGGCCGGCTTCATGACATCCGGCTCGATGCCCAACTTAGCCCTACCAGTGCGGCGAGGTGGAATAGCCCGCACTGGGCTAAGCACGCGTACTGGGAACACCGTGCGCTTTACCGCATAACACGGTGTCTGACCAGTACGACGCCCTCTCACTCCACGGTAAGCACGGGGAGTTGGCTCAGGTATCCTACCCGGCTTTGCCACACTCCTCGTGTGCCCTCCCCCAAGAAATTTTTGGGTCTGACTCTCGGGCTCCCAACCGCGTCGCCGCGCTGCCTCCTCATACCAGCGCCTCTCTGCCTTCGCTGCCTCCAGCTCCGCCTTGGGACGGCGATATTCCCCTGGCTGAGCCCAGGGTCCTTTGCCGTCCAGGATCTCCTCCCAAGTCCAGGAGTCCTGGGTTTTTTCCCACTGCTGTCGCTGCCCGTTTGCACTCCGCTTGATCCTAGATTGGTGGGTGGTTCTGTAACGATCGTCGTAATATTCTTCCTCCTCCTCGGACGAGGAGAGGCGAGACGGGTCGGACCAATAAGCAGAGTGATTCGTGTCCATGATATTTTAATGAATCGAACTGAACACTTAACATACAAAAAACAACAAAACGTGACAAAACCGAAAACAGTCCCGTGTGGCACGAACACTGACACGAGATACAACCACCCACAAAACACACGTGAAACCCCGGCTGCCTTAGTATGATTCTCAATCAGGGACAAACGATCTACAGCTGCCTCTGATTGAGAATCATACCAGGCCGAACACAAAAACCCCAACATAGAAAAACACACATAGACCAACCCACCCAACTCACGCCCTGACCAACTAAATAAATACAAGAAAAAGGAAAACAGGTCAGGAACGTGACAATAACTTCATTACGATATGCAGCTTCGGTATAGCTAGAGTACCCAAACGTTGGGCGCCCACGACTAGTTCACATGTACGACAGATATATGAAATAGCATCATAAAATATTTCTTACTTTTGCTGATCTTTCATCAGAATGTTGGACAAGGTGTCCTTTGTCCAGAACAATCGTTGTTTGGATTTAGAACGGCAACTTTTCCTCTTGATTTAGCACGCGCACTAGCCAAGTGGCACGGATCTCTCCATCGTCAACAGAGTCAGAGAACGGAACACGGCAAAACTCCCGAAAAAATTTCAATAATCTGATTAAACTATATTGAAAAAACATACTTTACGATGATATGGTCACATGTATCAAATAAAATCAAAGCCGGAGATAGTAGTCGTCCATAACGGCAGCTAAACAGAAGGCAATCCCACTGTCCACCTCGCGCTCCCCAGAGTACCGGAAATGAGGGACACGTCATACAAAGAGCTTGTATTCCACTTCAGACCAAGATAAACACTAAATGTCTTCTCTCACAGCCTCTTGACATCCAGGGGAAGGTCTATGAAGTGCACGTAGACTCTTACGTATCATGCCCATGTATAGGCAGGAAGAAGAACAGAGCCTCGATTTCAGACTTTCCACTTCCTGGTCAGGAAGTTTGTGCCAAATGAGTTCTGTTTGACTCACAGATATAATTCAAACGGTTTTAGAAACTAGAGAGTGTTTTCTATCCAATAGTAATAATAATATGCATATTGTACGAGCAAGAATTGAGTACGAGGCCGTTTGAAATGGGCACCTTTAATCAGAGCTACTCAATACTGCCCCTGCAGCCATAAAAAGTTAACCAACCATGCTATTTTGTTTGTTTTATCGCGTTGTTCATAACTTGTTTTGTACATAATGTTGCTGCTACCGTCTCTTATGACCGAAAAGAGCTTCTGGACATCAGAACTGCGATTGCTTACCTAAAACTGGACAAAGAGTTCTTCTTCAATGAGTCGGACGGGAGAGATATAATACAGACATCCGACCTGGCCCAGATCCCCGTTATTCGCTGGAGAAGGAAACGGAGACTTCGTGGAAAGAGATCAGGGTGCCTTGTGAGCATCAGGTGATGAGTGGCTATCTGCCCTCGCCTTCCGTCCTGCTAGCTAACGTTCAATCCGACGAGTGGCTAATCTGCCCTCGCCTTCCATCCTGCTAGCTAACGTTCAATCCGACGAGTGGCTAATCTGCCCTCGCCTTCCGTCCTGCTAGCTAACGTTCAATCGCTGGGAAATGAATGGGACGAACTGAAAGTACCTTTATGATACCAATGGGGCATTGACAACTGTAATATCTTATGTTTCACTGAGTTGTGGCTGAACAACGGCATTAAGAACATACAGCTGGGGGGTTATACACTCCATTGGCAGGACAGAACAGCAGCCTCTTGTAAGACATGGGCGGGGGCCTATGCATTTATGTAAACAACAGCTGGTACACGATATCTAAGGAAGTCTCAAGGTTTTGCTCGCCTGAGGTAGAGTATATCATGATAAGCTGTAGACCACACTATCTACCTAGAGAGTTTTCATCTGTATATTTCGTAGCTGTCTACATACCACCACAGATCGATGCTGGCACTAAAACCGCAGTCAATGAGCTTTATACCGCCATAAGTGAACAGGAAAATGCTCATCCAGAGGCGACGCTCTTAGTGGCCGGGGACTATAATGCAGGAAAACTTAAATCAGTTTTGTTTTACCTCATTTCTATCAACATGTTAAATGTGCAACCAGAGTGAAAAGAACTCTAGACCACCTTTCCTCCACACACAGAGACACGTACAAAGCTCTCCCTCGCCCTCCATTTGGCAAATCTGACCATAATTCTATCCTCCTGATTCCTGCTTACAAGCAAAAATTAAAGCGGGAAGCACCGGTGACTCGGTCAAAAAAAAAAGTGGTCACATGAAGCAGATGCTAAGTTAAAGGACTACTTTTATAGCACAGACTGGAATATGTTCCGGTATTCTTCCTATGGCATTGAGTACACCAGATCAGTCATTGGCTTCATCAATAAGTGCATCGATGACGTGGTCCCCACAGTGACCATACATACATACCCCAACCAGAAGCCATGAATTACAGGCAGCATCCACACTGAGCTAAAGGCTAGAGCTGCCGCTTTCAAGGAGCGGGACTCTAACCTGGAACCTTATAAGACATCCCGCTATGCTCTCCGACGAACCATCATTCCATTGCCTACAAATTCTCAGAAGGCAGGCCGACCTCCACCCTCTTTTTCTCCGTCGTCTCTTCACGCAAATTATGAGGATTTGGGCCTGTTCCCGGGAAAGCAGTATGTCCTTCACGTCGGGCTCGTCTGACTCGTTAAAGGAAAAAAACAATTCTGCCAGTTGGTGGTGAGTAATCACTGTTCTGATGTCCAGAAGTTATTTTCAGTCATAAGAGACGGTAGCAGCAACATGATATACGAAAACGTTTTTATTTTTTAAGTTACAAACAACACAAAAAAAACGAACAGAAAAACATAATCGGTTAGGAGTAGGTAAAACGTCAGCCATCTTCTCCGGGTTATTGGGTGTGTAGAGGGAAAAGACAGCAATCCTGCAATCCTAAAAAACACTCCAATTTCAACAGCATAAATAATTCTGCAGTTAGTTTTAAAAGATGAAAGGCCAATCAAAGTGATTACCTTCTCCAACATTTCAATTCATATTTCACTCTCACGTTTGATGTGCACCTTGTAGATGCCTCGTTCTTTATTCTAGGCCATCATTTACTGCTGTTTTCAGCTACTCTCTATATCTGACTCCTCCCGGTTCAAATACCTCTCAACTGACCTTGAAATATCAAGCAATGCTTCTCCCCAGCACTTGATCAGACCATTTCTATACCATTTCAAACTACAAATGAGTTTGATTGAACCAATGGATGGAAGTGAGTCCTGGTCTATAGGTAAGATATGAGTTAGGTAACACTACCACTTACTCAGCGTAAGGCCATGAGCATGTCAAACTATTTCACCTATTTTCTGACTCTCAGATATCCAACCCAAATCTCTTGCACGGCACTGTTCAGTTTTAGCCTCAGTAAATGATAGTATCATAATATATGCCCTTTAGCAGATGCTCTTATTCAAAGACACGTACAGTACAGGCATGCAAACACCCTTGTTTGCGAGTGGACCTTTTCCGTCCAAAAGATCCCACGAAATACTAGACATTTGACTTAATACGTTAATGACAAGTTCTTGAAATGAATTCCTTAAGGAAATGGAAGCTTTAAGCCACAATTGAATCATCGACTCTAATTACGGTGAGATGAATGGTATGGTAATTACCAACCCAGCCGAACATAACTCAGAACCAATCAATTATATTGAGGGGAAAAAATGCTATTAAATTAATGTAGCTAATTGAAATCCCACTTCAGAACGTAATTAGACCCAAATATAACCTTTTTGGAAACAAAAAATTAGGTTTAAAGGAATAACTGTTGCTCTTGGTGATTTACGAAAGACAGTAAGAGGGATACGAAGGGAAGACCAAAAAAAATAGCACATCAAATAAGTAAAGCACCACATTAAAGCTGATGATCAGTAAAAATAGGTTTTATTCTCCTGCGTATCTTATTAACAGGGGGATAAAGAGAGAAAAAACAGGAAAGAGAAATTGATCTTAAAAGACACCACAAACCATGGTACACTGGCCCCTGAGGCTCTTGTTTACGAGTGCTGTTTATCCCATCAACATTCTACCTGTAATTTCTCCCATATGGTGAATAACTGATATGGATTAAACAATTAAAGGCCATTGTCTCCCCTTGTCTCCTGGCAGAATCCTCCAACTTGAAGGACATGCATTTCAATTGAAATTGCCCCAATAGATTATTCAGTTGTACTTCCCTGTACAATTAAACGTGGCATAGCTTGTAAGATTATCTATAATTAAAATTGACTGCTGGGGTGCCTGGTGCCTAATGCAGCTTGTTCTTTGTTGCTGTGCTTTACTTTAGAAACTATAGTGAGCTTTATATTTGGCCCTATATTCATGTGCAAATAATGCATCCTACACTTCCCAGTAGTATTTTAGGGGGGGGGAAAAAAAAACGTAAAATGTTTGCCTATGACATTGAGTTTATTTTTTTAACAGTCATATTTATCAAGGCTAGGAGTGCTGATCTAGGATCAGGTCCCCCTCTGTCCATGTAATCTTATTCGTTGTGTTCTAAAAGGCTAAACTGATCCTAGATCAGAACTCATACTCTGAGACGCTTGATTCATACAGCCCACTGGTGTCCATTAAGTCACTGATCAACCACGGATCAGGTACAGAAAGGTACATACTGTGTGTGTTCTCTCCTTGATGAGTCTTCTGTAAAAGTCGTTCACAACCTCTTCATGACCTTTGTGGAGGAAAAGAGGAAGGGAAACCATGTTTTATTTAATTATTCTTATATTCTTATATTATTTGTATTTTTAAACTGCATTGATTGTTAGGGGCTTGTAAGTAAGCATTTCACTGTAAGGACTACACCTGTATTCGGCGCATGTGACTAATGCATTTGGTTTGATTTGCTCTGGTGTACATTTTGCTCTGCTCTGTCCTTTGTTAGAGGCACAGCTCTGCTCTGTCCTTTGTTTGAGGCACAGCTCTGCTATGTCAAATCAAATCAAATCAAGTTTATTTTATATAGCCCTTCGTACATCAGCTAATATCTCGAAGTGCTGTACAGAAACCCAGCCTAAAACCCCAAACAGCAAGCAATGCAGGTGTAGAAGCACGGTGGCTAGGAAAAACTCCCTAGAAAGGCCAAAACCTAGGAAGAAACCTAGAGAGGAACCAGGCTATGAGGGGTGGCCAGTCCTCTTCTGGCTGTGCCGGGTGGAGATTATAACAGAACATGGCCAAGATGTTCAAAATGTTCATAAATGACAAGCATGGTCAAATAATAATCAGGAATAAATGTCAGTTGGCTTTTCATAGCCGATCATTAAGAGTTGAAAACAGCAGGTCTGGGACAGGTAGGGGTTCCATAACCGCAGGCAGAACAGTTGAAACTGGAACAGCAGCAAGGCCAGGTGGACTGGGGACAGCAAGGAGTCATCATGCCCGGTAGTCCTGACGTATGGTCCTAGGGCTCTGTCCTTTGTTTGAGGCACAGCTCTGCCCTGTCCTTTGTTAGAGACACAGCTCTGCTCTGTCCTTTCTTTGAGGCACAGCTCTGCTCTGTCCTTTGTTAGAGGCACAGCTCTGCTCTGTCCTTTTGTTTGAGGCACAGCTCTTGTCACACCCTGGCCTTAGTATTCTTTGTTTTCATTATTATTTTAGTTAGGTCAGGGTGTGACATGGTGAAGTATGTGTTTTTGTATTGTCTAGGGGGTTGTATGGTTTAGAGGGTTTAGGAGAATAGATGGTTTAGTGTTGTGTGTAGGTGTCTAGGAAAGTCTATGGTTGCCTGAATGGGTTCTCAATTAGAGACAGCTGGTTATGGTTGTCTCTGATTGGGAGCCATATTTAAGGCAGCCATAGGCTTTAGCTGTTGTGGGTCATTGTATATGTCTAGTCTATGTTGAACGTAAGTAGTTTGTATGTGCACTTGCGTTTGTAGTTTCACGGTCGTTTGTTGTTTTTGTTAGTTTGAATAAGTGTTTCGTGTTCCGTCTTCGTATAAATAAAAAGAAGATGTATTCATATCATGCTGCGCCTTGGTCCAATCTCTCATATCAAGACGATCGTGACAGAATGACCCACCAAACCCGGATCAAGCAGCATGACAAGCGGCAACAGGATCAAGGCATCAAGGATTCATGGACATGGGAGGAGATATTAGATGGAAAGGGACCTTGGGCACAACCGGGAGAATATCGCCTCCCTCGTGAAGAGCTGGAGGCAGCGAAAGCCGAGAGGAGGCGATATGAGGAGGCAGCACGGAGGCAAGGCTGGAAGCCCGCGAGTACTACCCAAAAATTTCTTGGGGGGGGGGCTAAGAGGTAGTGGGCCGAGGGCAGGTAGGAGACCTGCGCCCACTTCCCAGGCTAACCGTGGAGAGCGGGAGTACGGGCGGACACCGTGTTACGCAATAGAGCGCACGGTGTCTCCTGTACGTGTTCATAGCCCGGTGCGGATTATTCCACCTCCCCGCACTGGTAGGGCTAGATTGGGCATTGAGCCAGGTGCCATGATGCCGGCTCAACGCGTCTGGTCTCCAGTGCGTCTCCTCGGGCCGGCATACATGGCACCAGCCTTACGCATGGTGTCCCCGGTTCACCTACATAGCCCGGTGCGGGTTATTCCACCTCCCCGCACTGGTCGGGCGACGGGGAGCATTCAACCAGGTAAGGTTGGGCAGGCTCGGTGTTCAAGGGAACCAGTACGCCTGCACGGTCCGGTATTTCGGGCGCCACCTCCCCGCCCCAGTCCAGTACCACCAGTGCCTCCTCCACGCACTAGCCCTATGGTGCGTGTCTCCAGCCCTTTACCACCAGTGCCTAAACCACGCACCAAGCCTCCTGTGTGTCCCCAGAGTCCTGTGCGTCCTGTTGCTGCTCCCCGCACTAGCCCTGAGATGCGTGTCCCCAGTCCGGTACCACCAGTTCCGGCACCACGCACTAGGCCTAATGTGCGCTCCCAGGGTCCAGTATGCCCTGTTCCTTCTCCCCGCACTAGCCTGAAGGTGCATGTCCTTAGCCCGGTGCCTCCAGTTCCGGCACCACGCACCAGGCCTACAGTGCGTCTCATCCGGCCAGAGCCATCCGTCTGCCCAGTGCCATCTGAGCCATCCGTCTGCCTAGTGCCATCTGAGCCATCCGTCTCCCCAGCGCCATCTGAGTCATCCGTCTCCCCAGCGCCATCTGAGCCATCCGTCTCCCCAGCGCCATCTGAGCCATCCGTCTCCCCAGCGCCATCTGAGCCATCCGTCTGCCCAGTGCCATCTGAGCCATCCGTCTGTCCCGAGCCGTCAGAGCCGTTAGTCAGTCAGGAGCCGCTAGAGCCATTCGTCAGACAGGATCTGCCAGAGCCGCCAACCAGACAGGATCTGCCAGAGCCGCCAACCAGACAGGATCTGCCAGAGCCGCCAACCAGACAGGATCTGCCAGAGCCGCCAACCAGACAGGATCGTCCAGAGCCGTCAGCCAGCCATGAGCGTCCAGATCCGTCAGCCAGCCATGAGCGTCCAGATCCGTCAGCCAGCCATGAGCAGCCAGATCCGTCAGCCAGCCATGAGCAGCCAGATCCGTCAGCCAGCCATGAGCAGCCAGATCCGTCAGCCAGCCATGAGCAGCCAGATCCGTCAGCCAGCCATGAGCAGCCAGATCCGTCAGCCAGCCATGAGCAGCCAGATCCGTCAGCCAGCCATGAGCAGCCAGATCCGTCAGACAGCCATGAGCCGTCCAGCCAGGATCCGCCAGAGCCGTCCAGCCAGGATCCGCCAGAGCCGTCCAGCCAGGATCCGCCAGAGCCGTCCAGCCAGGATCCGCCAGAGCCGTCCAGCCAGGATCCGCCAGAGCCGTCCAGCCAGGATCCGCCAGAGCCAGCCAGCCAGGATCCGCCAGCCAGCCAGGATCCGCCAGAGCCAGCCAGCCAGGATCCGCCCTTCAGTCCGGTGCTGTCCCTCAGTCCGGAGCTGCCGTCCCTCAGTCCGGAGCTGCCCCTTATCCTGGTGCTGCCCCTTATCCTGGTACTGCCCCTTATCCTGGTGCTGCCCCTTAGTCCGGTACTGCCCCTTAGTACGGTGCTGCCCCTTAGTCCGGTGCTGCCACTTAGTCCGGTGCTGCCCCTTATTCCAGTGGGGTTAAGAAAGCGGGTAGTGACTATGGTGGGGTGGGGACCACGACCAGTGCCAGAGCCGCCACCGTGGACAGACGCCCACCCAGACCCTCCCCTAGACTTTATGCTGGTGCGCCCGGAGTTCGCACCTTAAGGGGGGGGTTATGTCACACCCTGGCCTTAGTATTCTTTGTTTTCATTATTATTTTAGTTAGGTCAGGGTGTGACATGGTGAAGTATGTGTTTTTGTATTGTCTAGGGGGTTGTATGGTTTAGAGGGTTTAGGAGAATAGATGGTTTAGTGTTGTGTGTAGGTGTCTAGGAAAGTCTATGGTTGCCTGAATGGGTTCTCAATTAGAGACAGCTGGTTATGGTTGTCTCTGATTGGGAGCCATATTTAAGGCAGCCATAGGCTTTAGCTGTTGTGGGTCATTGTATATGTCTAGTCTATGTTGAACGTAAGTAGTTTGTATGTGCACTTGCGTTTGTAGTTTCACGGTCGTTTGTTGTTTTTGTTAGTTTGAATAAGTGTTTCGTGTTCCGTCTTCGTATAAATAAAAAGAAGATGTATTCATATCATGCTGCGCCTTGGTCCAATCTCTCATATCAAGACGATCGTGACAGCTCTGCCCTGTCCTTTGTTAGAGACACAGCTCTGCTCTGTCCTTTCTTTGAGGCACAGCTCTGTTCTGTCCTTTGTTTGAGGCACCCCTCTGCTCTGTCCGTTGTTTTAGGCACACCTCTGCTCTGTCCTTTGTTGGAGGCACAGCCCTGCCCTGTCCTTTGTTTGAGGCACACCTCAACCCCATTAAGATGTATAATGTGTTTACTTGTTCTGCAATGACTTAAATATTCTAGGCAATAGCCATGACTGCTTCAGGAGTTTCAGCTGAAAATAAGGGAGGACGGAAGGAAGGATGAAAGGGTGGAAGGAAGGGAGGGAGGAAGGGTGGATTGACGAAAGGTAGGAGGTAAGGGAGGAGGTAAGGGAGGAGGTAAGGACACCCATTTGTGTTAAGGTTAATTTAATGACCCTATCCATCTCAATGAATGATTTAAAGACATGCTTTTCTCCAAGTAGGTGTAGAAATTGAAATGTGTTACAGATGTTCCTTCCCGAGGGGTTGGTTGATAATATAACACTGTTTTGCCGTTTCAACTGCCTGGTAGAGCTCTGTAATTTCCAAAATAAACATAAAGTTTGGGGAAAACACGATTGGAATTTCTTATTTGAGTTGTCAGTAGTGTTAGAATGTAAGGTGAAATGTTTGACAGCTGAATGGTTAAAACTCAATTAAACTGAAACGTACAGTTATTCTAATACATTTAATAGTGTAAAAAAATAAATGCGAAGACTAGGCAGCAAAACCAAAGCCTGAATAAGGACCATTATGAATATGGCTGTGAAAATAACACAGCCTCATCGGTACATAGTGACAAAGATCAATAACATAATTGCTGTATTCTTTGTCTGTCACCATCCAGAGCAACCATGCCATTTATTATAATGCTATTTGCTGCCCATTGCAATTGTCATCTCTTTCATTATAATCACCGTTTAATTACCATTATTTATGTGATTCCAATCCATCATTGTCACGTTCTTTCAAAATTGAACCCAGAAGCAGACCAGGACAAGGAGCGTAGGAAGAAGGTGAGTATTTATTTACAAGTAAATGTGAATGGGTAGATATATCCAGGTGGCGTAGCGGGCAGCGGTGGTGAATTGATGGGAGTAAATAGGTGAATCCAATGGAGTAGCGGAATCCTCCGTCGACCAGGCGTGAATGGGGTGAATGATCCGGGTGAGTAACTGAAGGCAAAACAAACGGAGGTAAGTTCAAGGCAAGCAATACGTAAACAAAAATAACAAAACAAATACTATCCAACTGGAGTCTGATACTATGGCACAACATACTGTTCATGGCTAACGATCCGGCAGGGAATGGAAGTCAGGTCAGAGCTTTTTTGAAGGGGAGAGATGATGATCAGGACAGGTGTGCAGATTACTGATGGGACACAGGTGCGGGTGAACATCAATCTCCCAACAAGCTAATTCGCCCGGCAACCAGACAGGGTGCGTTCCAGGACACCTGAAACACACTCCAGGACAGACACACAGGCAAACCCAGACTCAGGAAGCGGGATTCGTGACAGTACCCCCCCTCCGACGAACGCCACCGGGCGGACTACCTGGAGCGCCAGGGTGGAGGCGGTAGAAGTCACGAAGCAGGTCGTCATCCAGGATCTGACGCCGAGGAATCCAACTCCTCTCCTCTGGACCATATCCTTCCCAATCCACTAAATACTGGTACCCTCGACCCCGCCGTCTGGAGTCCATGATGCGGCGCACCGTGTAGACAGGACCACCTCCGATCATCCGAGGAGGAGGAGGACGAGGAGGAGGGGGCAACAGAGGACTGAGGTGAACCGGCTTGAGGCAGGAGACATGAAAGGTGGGATGTACTCTAAGAGTTGCAGGCAACTTGAGTCGAACCACAACAGGATTAATGATTCTCTCCACTACAAACGGACCAATGAACTTCGGTGACAACTTTCTCGACTCAGTCCGAAGAGGAAGATCCCGTGTAGCCAACCAAACCTTATCTCCGACCGTATAAGCTGGGGCAGGAATACGGCGACGATTCGCCTGGATCTGATACCGGTCAGACACTCTAAGGAGAGCCTTCCTGGCCCGATACCAGGTCCGGTGGCAACGACGAATGTGGGTCTGGACAGAGGGAACCGAGAGATCCCTTTCCTGAGAAGGAAACAAAGGAGGTTGGTAACCGTACAGGCATTGGAAGGGGGACATCCCAGTGGCAGATGACGGAAGGGTATTATGGGCATACTCGACCCAGGGTAATTGAGATGACCAAGAGGTAGGATCAGAGGAGACAAGACAACGCAGCGTGGACTCCATCTTCTGGTTGGCTCTCTCCGCCTGACCATTAGATTGTGGATGAAATCCAGAAGTGAGACTGACTGTAGCTCCAATGGCCAAACAGAAAGATCTCCAGACAGCAGAGGTAAACTGAGGACCACGGTCAGAAACAATGTCACTGGGCAATCCGTGGACCCTGAAAACCTCCCTAACCAAGATCTCAGACGTCTCCGTAGCCGATGGAAGCTTGGAGAGAGGGACAAAATGAGCAAACTTGCTGAATCTGTCCACAATGGTCAGAATGACCGTGTTCCCAACAGAAGGGGGCAATCCTGTGACAAAATCCAGGGCCAGATGCGACCAAGGTCGCCGAGGAATAGGTAGGGGGTGAAGAAGCCCAGAGCTGGGCCGATTGGTACTTTTGTTCTGAGCACAAACAGGACATGCGGCAACAAACCTCCGGGTATCTTCTCCCATGGCAGGCCACCAAAATCGTCTGCGCAGTAGCGACATAGTCCGAGCAACGCCAGGGTGACAAGCTATCTTGCTGGCGTGGGACCACTGAAGAACAGCAGAACGGACCGACTCAGGCACGAACAACCGACCGGGTGGACCGTTACCAGGGCCGGGCTGCGTCCGAAGGGCCGCCATCACATCCTCCTCAATCCTCCATGTAACGGTTCCCACGACAACATTCTGGGGAAGAATCGTCTCAGTCTTGGCCCCACTCTCCTCCGTCTTAGAGAACATCCGGGACAGGGCGTCCGCCTTCCCGTTCTTCGACCCAGGTCGGAACGTCAGGGAAAAATTGAAGCGTCCAAAAAACAACGCCCACCTGGCCTGACGGGCGTTGAGACGTTTAGCCGATTGCACGTAAGCCAGATTCTTGTGGTCAGTCCAGACCACAAACGGTTGCTCCGCTCCCTCCAACCAGTGACGCCACTCCTCCAAGGCAAGCTTCACAGCGAGAAGCTCCCGGTTACCCACATCGTAGTTTCTTTCAGCTGGAGAAAGATGACAAGAGTAGAAAGCGCAGGGATGGAGTTTACCGTCAGTGGAGCTACGCTGGGACAGGATGGCGCCCACCCCCACATCAGACGCGTCCACTTCAACAACAAACTGACGGGAAGTGTCAGGTTGAGAGAGAATCGGGGCGTTGGTGAATCGGCTCTTCAAGTCCAGAAATGCTCGGTCTGCCTCAGGAGTCCAACAGAAATTTCTGGTGCAAGACGTCAGGGCAGTTAAAGGGGCGGCCACCCGGCTGTAATCACGGATAAACCTCCGATAGAAGTTCGCAAACCCCAGAAATCTCTGGAGCTGCAATCTCGTACCGGGCTGGACCCAATCCCGAACCGCCCGAACCTTCTCTTGGTCCATCTTGATCTCTCCCCTGGATATGATGTACCCGAGAAATGACGTCGTGTGGGCGTGAAAATCACACTTCTCAGCCTTCACGAACAGACGGTTCTCCAATAACCGCTGCAGGACCTGCTTGACATGCAGAACGTGGCTAGAAAGCTCCTTCGAGAAGATGAGGATATCATCCAGGTAAACGAACACAAAAATTCCAATCATATCTCTCAGAACGTCATTTACCATACTTTGGAACACAGCCGGAGCGTTGGTCAGTCCAAACGGCATCACTTGGTACTCAAAATGTCCCATCGGAGTATTGAACCCAGTCAACCACTCGTCCCCCTCTTTGATCCGAACCAAATGATACGCATTACGTAAATCAAGCTTCGTAAACACCGTAGCACCCTGTAAGGAATCGAAAGCCGAGCTCATCAAGGGAAGGGGATACTTGTTCTTGACCGTAATATCATTCAACCCCCGATAATCAATACACGGTCGAAGAGAGCCATCCTTCTTGCTCACAAAAAAAAATCCTGCTCCCAGAGGTGATGACGAGGGCCGAATGAGACCTGCAGCTAGAGACTCCTTGATGTAGGTCTCCAAGGCCTCACGTTCAGGTCGAGAGATACTGTATAACCGTCCCTTGGGAAAGGCAGCTCCAGGAAACAGATTAATCGCACAGTCATAAGGTCGGTGGGGAGGAAGGGACAGAGCCTTCTGTTTACTGAATACTTCACCCAACTCGTGATATGTTTCTGGAACCAGAGACAAATCAGGAGGAGCAGAGTCACTGACCTGACTGGAAACAGCAGGAGAACAGGCAGTCCTAAGGCAGTTAGCATGACACTCAATGCTCCAACTAGTTACCTTACCCGTCACCCAATCAAACGAGGGATTGTGTTCCTTCAGCCAGGGGTAACCAAGAACCAGAGGAACATGGGGCGAGGACAGAATGAGGAAGGAGATCAACTCTGAATGATTCCCCGACACCAACATCTTAACCGGTTCAGTCCTCATAGTGATCCGTGCCAGACTACTCCCGTTCAGAGTGGTTGCTTCAATGGCTTCCGGCAATTGCTCCTTGGAAAGCCCCAGCTGTTCCACCAAGTCGGCATCAATAAAGCTGCCATCGGCACCTGAATCGATAAGAGCGTTCATCTCTAATCTCTGATCCTTATTCATAAGGGTCGCAGGAAAACGGGGTCTGACAGGATCCTTGAGAGATTGAAACTGGCTCGCTAAAATTCCTCCCAAAACTAGCGAGCCGGGCAGTTTAACGGGCGCTGTGGACAAGCGGAGATGTAATGTCCCGAGCTACCACAGTAGAAACAGCTGTTGGTCTTACGTCTACGTTGGCGCTCCTCCTTAGTTAGCCCGTGTCGCCCCACTTGCATTGGTTCAGAATCTGGTGGCAAGACCCCTCCACTAATACCGTGTGGGGAATAACGATCAATACTTTCTGGTTCACTTCCTGAACCGAATGGTAACCGAGTGGCTGATTGATTGGATGGGCCCCACTGCTTCTCCCTCCTTCTCTCTCGGACTCTATTATCTACCCGAATAGATAAAGTGACCAAGCTGTCTAGGTCACTAGGCTCTGGATAAGATATCAGCTCGTCCTTAAGTTCCTCCGACAACCCCTTGTAAAAAACCGCTTGTAGTGACTCCTCATTCCAACCACTCTCCACCGCCAATGTCCTGAACTCGATCATAAAATCTGCCACACTGCGAGCTCCTTGGCGAAGAGAGAACAAACGTTTAGCTGCGTCCTTACCTCGGACTGGATGATCAAAAAGCTTTCTCATCTCTCCCGTGAACTCCTGATATGAAGCCGTGCAGGTTCCCTGTCGTTCCCAAATGGCTGAAGCCCATTCCAGAGCTCTTCCACGCAGCAGTTCAATAACAAAGGCTATCCTAGCCTTGTCCGTGGCGTAAGAATGGGGCTGCAGATCAAACACTAACCCACACTGCATAAGAAACGAACGGCATCTTCCCAAATCCCCTTCATATTTATCAGGCGTCGGTACCTTGGGTTCACGGAAGGAAACCGCTCCAGACCCGGCAGGTGAGATGGGTGAAACAGGTGGTGAATGAATCGCCGGCAAACTGAGCTGATCCTGGATTTGTGTCAAGCTAGCAGATAAGTTCTGGATTGAACTCGCTATCTCCTGTAGCGCCGTATTGTGTTGTCCCAATGTCTTCCCCTGCTGGGTAATGGCATGGCAAACGGAGTCCAGGTCCGCTGGGTTCATCCTTGGCCGGATCGTTCTGTCACGTTCTTTCAAAATTGAACCCAGAAGCAGACCAGGACAAGGAGCGTAGGAAGAAGGTGAGTATTTATTTACAAGTAAATGTGAATGGGTAGATATATCCAGGTGGCGTAGCGGGCAGCGGTGGTGAATTGATGGGAGTAAATAGGTGAATCCAATGGAGTAGCGGAATCCTCCGTCGACCAGGCGTGAATGGGGTGAATGATCCGGGTGAGTAACTGAAGGCAAAACAAACGGAGGTAAGTTCAAGGCAAGCAATACGTAAACAAAAATAACAAAACAAATACTATCCAACTGGAGTCTGATACTATGGCACAACATACTGTTCATGGCTAACGATCCGGCAGGGAATGGAAGTCAGGTCAGAGCTTTTTGAAGGGGAGAGATGATGATCAGGACAGGTGTGCAGATTACTGATGGGACACAGGTGCGGGTGAACATCAATCTCCCAACAAGCTAATTCGCCCGGCAACCAGACAGGGTGCGTTCCAGGACACCTGAAACACACTCCAGGACAGACACACAGGCAAACCCAGACTCAGGAAGCGGGATTCGTGACAATCATAAAGTTTTGTGATTTAATTTCTATTCTAAAATGATCACTTTCATTGCTGATTTCCCTTAGTCAAAAGACATTGAGACAGTATTAGTATAGGCTGTGATATTCAATTAATCCTATTCATTTAAACACACTCTGTTTCTAGATGAGATTACAGCTGTGAAAGCATCTGGCATTGATGGCTTAATTGTTATGTCTTGTATCTTTTATCCAAGAATCTGGTCTGGCTAAGAGGGTTTTATGAAAATGGTCTAATTGTTTGAAATGAATGTATGCTACTCATGACTAATTATCCCAACAGGAATTAGAAGCTTTTGTTTAGATCACAGTGTGTGGGACCACTAGCGGCCTTACCATTTCCAACAACCAGTACTGAAATTGTAACTCTCATTCCATGTGTGTGTCCCAGCCTGTTCCCTATGTAGTGCACTACTTTTAACCAGTGGTAAAGGAGTAATAGTGACCTAGTGCCAGGTAAAAAGTAAAATCAAATCAAAGTTTATTTGTCACATGCGCCAAATATAACAGGTATGGAATTTACTGTGAAATGCTTACTTACAAGCCCTTAATCAACAATGCAGTCGAAGAAAGAGTTAAGAAAATATTTACCAAATAAACTAAAGTAAAAAATGATTAAAAAGTAACACTATTAACTCAGCCCCAGACCCATCTCCCCAGCCCCAGCGCCATCATCCCAGACCCATTTCCCCAGCCCCGTCACCCCAGCCCCATCTCCCCAGCCCCCGTCACCAGTCTCTCTCCATCCCCAACCACATCACCACTCTCTCCCCATCCCCCCTCCAGCACCAACTTAAAGGGAATTCATTTCCCTCGGCACCCTGGCCCATCTATTGCCACAAACATTGTCAGGACTGCAGTCACATCATGTTGACACAGTGCAGAATCAGTTCCCCTTGTCTGCATTGTTCCAGTGGCACAAAGAAAATGAAAAGGACAGGGGGAGGTCCGCCTGGAAATAGCACATTATTTCAGAATCCGCTGTTAACCTCATGTTGTCGTTAGCCGGAGACATTCTTCTCCAGAATAAAAGGGACTCGGGGATTATGCTTTAATCAACAGCATTTGTTCTCTGTACATGTCAACAGAAATGGAAATGGATGTAAGGTCTAACTCATTCCATTCCCTCAGAGACACCTTTAATAGACAATACTGTACGTTGCCCTGGGCAGGCTCTCTGCACCGGTAGCACCTACAGTAGGTATTTTAGATCTTAATGAACACATAGAACAGTAGGTTAGGAATATGTTTTGTAATGACAAATTTGCCTGAATGTAACCTTAATCCCCCCCATGTGTATTCATTCTAATGTCATTTCAGATTAAGCCATCATCAGGAGGGGAAAGGTTACATGAGACGACGATGGAGGACAAAAACGCCCCGGGGAATATGCAGTGGCACGAAATCAATTGAATTCGACTGGCAGGTTAGGAACTATTTTCAAAGGGGAACTTATTAAGGATGATCAATCCCCATGATTCTAATTGTCTCTCTGTGCAAATATCAAACGGGCATGCATAGGCTCTTCAATGACTTTTGGACAATCCTTTTTTTTACCAGGGATGTTGCAGGAAAAATAATCAGTTCTGCTTTTCTTTTCTTAGTCAACCTTGTGTTCCTTCAGGGACTAGGAGTAAATCAGGATGTCATCAATGTAGACCATGAGAAAGCGGTTGATCGTATCCTAGAAAACCGCGTTCATAAAGGATTGGAAGACGGTGGGGGCGTTCGTAAGGCATGACCAGGTATTCGTAGCGCCCTCGAGTGGTGATAAAGGCCGTCTTCCATCCGTCGCCTTCACGTATACTTACAAGGTTACAGTTGAAGTCGGAAGTTTACATACACCTTAGCCAAATACATTTAAACTCAGTTTTTCACAATTCCTGACATTTAATCCTAGTAAAAATGCCCTGTTTTAGGTAAATTAGGATCACCACTTTATTTTAAGAATGTGAAATGTCAGAATAATAGTAGAGATGATTTATTTCTACTTAGATTTTTTCTCATCACATTCCCAGTGGGTCAGAAGTTTACATATACTCAGTTAGTATTTGGTAGCATTGCCTTTAAATTGTTTAACTTGGGTCAAACATTGCAGGTAGCCTTCCACAAGCTTCCCACAATAATTTGGGTGAATTTTGGCCCATTCCTCCTGACAGAGCTAGTGTAACTGAGTCAGGTTGGTAGGCCTCCTTGCTCGCACACACTTTTTCAGTTCTGCCCACACATTTTCTATAGGATTGAGGTCAGGGCTTTGTGATGGCCACTCCAATACCCAAACTTTGTTGTCCTTAAGCTATTTTGCCACAACTTTGGAAGTATGCTTGTGGTCATTGTCCATTTGGAAGACCCATTAGCAACCAAGCTTTAACTTCCTGACTGATGTCTTGAGATGTAGCTTCAATATTTCCACATACATTTCTTATCCTCATGATGCCATCTATTTTGTGAAGTGCACCAGTCCCTCCTGCAGCAAAGCACCCCCACAACATGATGCTGCCACCCCCATGCTTCACAGTTGGGATGGTGTTCTTTGGCTTGCAAGCCTCCCCCTTTTTCCTCCAAACATAACGATGGTCATTATGGCCAAACAGTTCTTTTTTTGTTTCATCAGACCAGAGGACATTTCTCCTAAAAGTACAATCTTTGTCCCCATGTGCAGTTGCAAACCGTAGTCTGGCTTTTTTATGGTGGTTTTGGAGGAGAAGCTTCTTCCTTGCTGAGCGGCCTTTCAGGTTATGTCGATATAGGTATTGTTTTACTGTGGATATAGATACTTTTGTACCTGTTCCCTCCAGCATCTTCACAAGGTCCTTTGCTGTTGTTCTGGGATTGATTTGCACTTTTCGCACCAAAGTACCTTCATCTCTAGGAGACAGAACGCGTCTCCTTCCTGAGCAGTATGACGGCTGCATGGTCCCATGGTGTTTATACTTGTGTACTATTGTTTGTACAGATGAACGTGGTACCATCAGGCATTTGAAAATTGCTCCCGAGGATGAACCAGACTTGTGGAGGTCTACAATTTCTATTCTGAGGTCTTGGCTGATTTCTTTGATTTTCCCATGATGTCAAGCAAAGAGGCAATGAGTTTGAAGGTAGGCCTTGAAATACATCCACAGGTACACCCCCAATTGACTCAAATGATGTCAATTAGCCTATCAGAAGCATCTAAAGCCATGACGTCATTTTCTGGAATTTTCCAAGCTGTTTAGAGGCACAGTCAATTTAGTGTATGTAAACCTCTGACCAACTGGAATTGTGATACAGTGAATTATAAGTGAATTAATCTGTCTGTAAACAATTGTTGGAAAAATTACTTGTGTCATGCACGAAGTACATGTCCTAACAGACTTGCCAAAACTATAGTTTGTTAACAATACATTTGTGGAGTGGTTGACTCCAACCTAAGTGTATGTAAACTTCCGACTTCAACTGTATATGCACTTCGCCGGTCGAGTTTAGTCCAGATGTTGGCGCGGCCCACTTGTTCAAGGGTTGCTGGGATCAGAGGAAGAGGGAAAATTGTTAATGACCGTGACTTCATTCAGGGAACGATAATCAATACATGGACGGAGACCACCATCCTTTTTTTCAAAAAAAGAATAAGCTGAACGCAGCCGGGTAAGAAGAAGGACGAAAGAAACCGTTTGAGTGATTCATCAATGTAGTTCTCCATTGTTCTCCGTCTATCACAGTCTATCACAGTGCCATCCGTTTTGTCACTGAATCCCCATACACTACCCACCACTGCGACCTGTACGCTCTCGTTGGTTGGCTCTCGCTTCATACTCGTCGCCCAACCCACTGGCTACAGGTTATCTACAAGTCTCTGCTAGGTAAAGCACACCCTTATCTCAGCTCACTGGTCACCATAGCATTACCCACTCGTAGCACGCCCTCCAGCAGGTATATCTCACTGGTCACCCCCAAAGCCAATTCCTCCTTTGGTCGCCTTTCCTTCCAGTTCTCTGCTGCCAATGACTGGAACAAACTGCAAAAATCACTGAAGCTGGAGACTCATATCTCCCTCACAAACTTTAAGCATCAGCTGTCAGACCAGCTCAGAGATAGCCCAGATACATAGCCCATCTGTAAATATCCCATCCAACTACTTCATCCCCATATTGTTATATTTTTTGCTCCTTTGCAGCCCAGTATCTCTAATTGCACATTCATCTTCTGCACATCTATCACTCCAGTGTTGAATTGCTAAATTGTAATTACTTCGCCACGACGGCCTATTTACTGCCTTACCTCCCTAATAGTACCTTATTTGCACACACTGATATAGACAATTTTTCTATTGTGTTATTGACTGTACATTTCGTTATTTCATGTGTAACTCTGTGTTGTTGTTTGTGTCGCACTGCTTTGCTTTATCTTGGCCAGGTCGCAGTTGTAAATGAGAACTTGTTCTCAACTGGCCTACCTGGTTAAATAAAGGTGAAATAAAAAATCCAAAAGTCTCTCTGAATAAGTGTGTCTGATATATTATGTAAATGTAAACCTAGGGTGTTTGGGTGGCTCATTTAAACAGCATTTTACCAACCCATACTAAAGCTTTGGAATGAATTGTGTTTGACCAGATACAATTCTGTTTTACTGTAAACAAATTGACAACAGACTTTCAGCACGCTTGTAGTGAAGGACATTCAACAAGCACAGCACTTACACAAATGGCGGATGATTGGCTGAGAGAAATTAGTGACAAAGAGATTGTGGGGGCTGTTTTGTTAGATTTCAGTGTGGCTTTTTGACATTATCGATCATAGTCTGCTGCTGGAAAAACATATGTGTTAAGGCTTTACACTTCCTGCTATGTTGTGGATAAAGAGTTACTTGTCTAACAGAACACAGAGGGTGTTCTTTAATGGAAGCCTCTCCAAAATAATCCAGGTAGAGTCAGGAATTTCCCAGGGCAGCTGTCTAGGCCCCTTACTTCTTTCAATCTTTACTAATGACATGCCACTGGCTTTGAGTAAATGCAGTGTGTCTACGTATGCAGATGACTCAACACTATACACGTCAGCTACTACGGCGACTGAAATGACTTCAACACTTAACAAAGAGCTGCAGTTAGTTTCAGAATGGGTGGCAAGGAATAAGTTAGTCCTAAATATTAAAAAAAACTGAAAGCACTGTATTTGGGACAAATCATTCACTAAACTCTAAACCTCAATTACATATTGTAATGAATAATGTGGTAATCGAACAAGTTGAGGTGAATAAACTGCATGGAGTCATGGTCAAAGCATATTGATAGTAGCTAAGATGGGGAGAAAATATTCACACCACAACTTTGTGTTACAGCCTGAATTTGAAATGGATTAAATAAAACATTTTGGTCACTGGCCCACAAACAAAAGCCCATAATGTCAAGGAGGAATTATGTTTTTCAAAATTTTTACAAATGAATTGAAAATGAAAAGCTGTAATGTCTTGAGTCAAAAAGCTTTATTATGGCAAGTTCAGGAGTAAACATTTGCTTAACAAGTCACATAATAAGTTGCATGGACTCACACTTTGTGCAATAAATTATCTTTAATACTGAATGATGAATGATTATCGTGATGTCTTCATTAGTGTTCTACAATGTAGTAAATAGTAAAAACAAAGAAAAACCCTGGAATGAGAAGGTGTGTCCAAACTTTTGACTGGTACCGTATATACACTACCTTGTAGGCAGAGTTCCTCTGTCCAGTGTCTGTGTTATTTTTCACATCTTAATCTTTTATTTTTATTGGCCAGTCTGAGATATGGCTTTTTCTTTGCAACTCTGCCTAGAAGGCCAGCATCCCGGAGTCGCTTCTTCACTGTTGACGTTGAGACTGGTGTTTTGCGGGTACTATTTAATGAAGCTGCCAGCTGAGGACTTGTGAGGCATGTTTCTCAAACTAGACACTCTAATGTACTTGTCCTCTTGCTCAGTTGTGCACCGTGGCCTCCCACTCCTCTTTCTATTCTGGTTAGAACCGGTTTGTGCTGTTCTGTGAAGAGAGCAATACACAGCGTTGTACGAGATCTTCAGTTTATTGGCAATTTCTCGCATGGAATAGCCTTAATTTCTCAGAACAAGAATAGACTGACGAGTTTCAGAAGAAAGTTCTTTGTTTTTTTGCCATTTTGAGCCTGTAATCGAACCCACAAATGCTGATGCTCCAGATACTCAACTAGTCTAAAGAAGGCCAGTTTCATTGCTTCTTTAATCAGAACAAGTTTTCAGCTGTGCTAACATCATTTCAAAACTATTTTCTAATGATCAATTAGCCTTTTAAAATGATAAACTTGAATTAGCTAACACAACGTGCCATTGGAACACAGGAGTAATGGTTGCTGATAATGGAACTCTGTAAACCTATGCAGATATTCCATAAACTACAAAATTCATTTACAACATTAAATCAAATCAAATCAATCAAATCAAATGTATTTATATAGCCCTTCTTACATCAGCTGATATCTCAAAGTGCTGTACAGAAACCCAGCCTAAAACCCCAAACAGTAAGCAATGCAGGTGTAGAAGCACGGTGGCTAGGAAAAACTCCCTAGAAAGGCCAAAACCTAGTAATAAACCTAGAGAGGAACCAGGCTATGAGGGGTGGCCAGTCCTCTTCTGGCTGTGCGGGGTGGAGATTATAACAGAACATGGCCAAGATGTTCAAAATGTTCATAAATGACAAGCATGGTCAAATAATAATAATCACAGTAGTTGTCGAGGGTGCAGCAAGTCAGCACCTCAGGAGTAAATGTCAGTTGGTGAACAGGTCAGGGTTCCATAGCCGAAGGCAGAACAGTTGAAACTGGAGCAGCAGCACGGCCAGGTGGAATGGGGACAGCAAGGAGTCATCATGCCAGGTAGTCCTGAGGCATGGTCCTAGTGCTTAGGTCCTCCGAGAGAGAGAAAGAAAGAGAGAAAGAGAGAATTAGAGAGAGCATACTTAAATTTACACAGGACACAGGATAAGACAAGAGAAGTACTCCAGATATAACAAACTGACCCTAGCCCTCCGACACATTAACTACTGCAGCATAAATACTGGAGGCTGAGGCAGAAGGAGTCAGGAGACACTGTGGCCCCATCCGATGATACCCCCGGACAGGGCCAAACAGGAAGGATATAACCCCACCCACTTTGCCAAAGCACAGCGCCCACACCACTAGAGGGATATCTTCAGCCACCAACTTACCATCCTGAGACAAGGCCGAGTATAGCCCACAAAGATCTCCGCCACGGCACAACCCAAGGGGGTGCGCCAACCCGGACAGGAAGATCACGTCAGTGACTCAACCCACTCAAGTGACGCACCTCTCCTAGCGACGGCATGAAAGAGCACCAGTAAACCAGTGACTCAGCCCCTGTAATAGGGTTAGAGGTAGAGAATCCCAGTGGAGGGGAACCGGCCAGGCAGAGACAGCAAGGGCGGTTCGTTGCTCCAGAGCCTTTCCGTTCACCTTCACACTCCTGGGCTAGACTACACTCAATCATATGACCTACTGAAGAGATAAGTCTTCAGTAAAGACTTAAAGGTTGAGACCGAGTCTGCGTCTCTCACATGGGTAGGCAGACCATTCCATAAAAATGGAGATCTATAGGAGAAAGCCCTGCCTCCAGCTGTCTTGTGACCGTAGCGTACGTACGGCAGGACCAAATCGGAAAGATAGGTAGGAGCAAGCCCATGTAATGCTTTGTAGGTTACCAGTAAAACCTTGAAATCAGCCCTTGCCTTAACAGGAAGCCAGTGTAGGGAGGCTAGCACTGGAGAAATATGAAAACATTTTTTGGTTCTAGTCAGGATTCTAGCAGCCATATTTAGCACTAACTGAAGTTTATTTAGTGCTTTATCCGGGTAGCCGGGAATTAGAGCATTGCAGTAGTCTAACCTAGAAGTAACAAAAGCATGGATTAATTTTTCTGCATCATTTTTGGACAGAAAGTTTCTGATTCTTGCAATGTTACGTAGATGGAAAAAAGCTGTCATTGAAACAGTCTTGATATGTTCGTCAAAAGAGAGATCAGGGTCTCCTGGTGGTCTGTAGCTCAATGCTGTCTCCTGTTGGTCTGTAGCTCAATGCTGTCTCCTGGTGGTCTGTAGCTCAGTGATGTCTCCTGGAGGTCTGTAGCTCAGTGCTGTCTCCTGGAGGTCTGTAGCTCAGTGATGTCTCCTGGAGGTCTGTAGCTCAGTGATGTCTCCTGGAGGTCTGTAGCTCAGTGATGTCTCCTGGCGGTCTGGAGCTCAGTGCTGTCTCCTGGAGGTCTGGAGCTAAATGCTGGATGGATGGCGGCAGTCACGCAATTCAACGGCTCAGACACAAGACGTATGTGGCAGGGTCTACAGGAAATCACGGACTACAAAAAGAAAACCAGCCACGTCACGGACACCGACATCACGCTTCCAGACAAACTAAACACCTTCTTTGCCCGCTTTGAGGATAATACAGATGGCATCCCTAGCCGTGTCCTCAGAGCATGCGCAGACCAGCTGGCTGGTGTGTTTGAGGACATATTCAAATGCTCCCTATCCCAGTCTGCTGTCCCCACATGCTTCAAGATGGTCACCATTGTTCCTATATCCAAGAAGGCAAAGATATCTGAACTAAATGGCTACTGCCCCATAGCACTCACTTCTGTTATCAGGAAGTGCTTTGAGAGACTAGTCAAGGATCATATCACCTCCACCTTACCGGCCACCCTAGACCAACTTTGGTTTGCATACCGCCCTAACAGGTCCACAGACCATGCAATCTGGACAAGAAGAATACCTATGTAAGAATGCTGTTCATTGACTACAGCTCAGCATTCAACACCATAGTACCCTCCAGGCTCATCATCCAGCTGGAGGACCTGGGCCTTAACCCCGCCCTGTGCAACTGGGTCCTGGACTTTCTGACGGGCCACCTCCAGGTGGTGAAGTTAGGAAACAACATCTCCACCTCGCTGACTCTCAAAACTGGGGCCCCACAATGGTGCGTGCTCAGCTCTCTCCTGTACTTCCTGTTCACCCACGACTGCGTGGCCATGCACACCTCCAACTCAATCATCAAGTTTGCAGACGAACAGTAGTGCAGTGTGCTTGATTATCAAAATGACGAGACAGCCTACAGGGAAGAGGTGAGGGCACTCGGAGTGTGGTGTCAGGAAAACAAACTCTCCCTCAACATCAACAAAACAACAGGGATGATTGTGGACTTCAGGAAACAGCAGAGGGAGCACCCCCCTATCCACGTCGAAGGGACAGCAGTGGAGAAAGTGGAAGGTTTTAAGTTCCTCGACGTACACATCAACGACAAACTGAAATGGTCCACCCACACAGACAGTGTGGTGAAGAAGGCGCAACTGCGCCTCAGGAGGTTGAAGAAATTTGACTTGTCACCCAAAACCATGAACAACTTTTACAAATCCACAATTGAGAGCATCCGGTCGGGCTGTATCACAGCCTGGTATGGCAACTGCTCCGCCCACAACCTCAAGGTTCTCCAGAGGGTGGTGTGGTCTGCACAACACGTCACCGGGGGGAAACTACCTGCCCTCCAGGACACCTACAGCACCCGATGTCACAGGAAGGGAAAAAAGATCATCAAAGACAACAACCACCTGAGCCACTGCCTGTTCACACCGCTACCGCCCAGAAGGAGAGGTCAGTACAGGTGCATCAAAGCTGGGAATGAGAGACTGAAGAACAGCTTCTATCTCAAGGCCATCAGACTGCTAAACAGTGATCAGTAACTCAGAGAGGCTGCTGCCTACATGGAGACCCAATCACTGGCCACTTTAACAAATGGGCCACTAGTCACTTTTTAACAATGCCACTTTAAATAATGCCACTTTAATAATGTTTGCATATCTTACGTTACTCATATCGTATGTATATACTCTATCTTATACCATCTATTGTACCTTGCCTATGCCGCTCAGCCATCGCTCATCCATATATTTATATGTACATATTCTCATTCACCCCTTTTAGATTTGTGTGTATTAGGTAGTTGTTGGGGCACTATCGGAACCAGAAGCACAAGCATTTCACTACACTACCATTAACATCTGCTAACCATGTGTATGTGGCAAATACAATTTGATTTGATTTGTTTTGAATTGATCTGACCACTTTTTTTATTGACCGAGTCACTGGTACTTCCTGCTTTAATTTGTGCTTGTAAGCAGGAATCAGGAGGATAGAATTATGGTCAGATTTGTCAAATGGAGGGCGAGGGAGAGCTTTGTACGCATCTTTGTGTGTGGATATACGTGCTTGTAGTTCGTCCACTTTATTATCCAACGATTGTACGTTGGCCAATTGTACCGATGGCAAAGGCAGATTAGCCACTCGTTGCCGGATCCTTACAAGGCACCCCGATCTCCTTCCGCGATCCCTCCGTCTCTTTCTCCTGCGAATGACGGGGATGAGGGCCTTGTCGGGTGTCTGGAGTAAATCTCGTCCGACTCGTTAAAGGAAATGATTTGTCCAGTTCAAGGTGAGCAATCGCTGTTCTGATATCCAGAAGCTCTTTTCGGTAATAAGAGACGGTAGCAACAACATTATGTACAAAATAAGTAACAAACAATGCAAAAAACAAACAAGATCGCACATTTGGATAAGAGCCCATAAAATGGCAGCCTTCCCTCCGGCGCCACCTTCAGATGTTATAAATGGAATGAAATGCCTTTGTTCTCTTTCTTATCCTGTATTCAGACCATGTAGGAAGGTTGTATGATCAATCTTTTTCTAAGCGTTTAGTCCTCTGGCCTAGTAACTAACTCTTGGTCCATGCTTTGCCTTGTAACCTAACCTTAGAATCTATATACCTAGAGTAATGCTTTGTTAACGTCAGTATTGCCTTATAACTTAAGCGTCATGCCTTGTATGTGAAGCCATTCATTTTACAACGGTATTAAGTAATACTTGCTTTGATTTTCACTTCTCATGACCATTCCTTGATTTTAGTCAGCTAAACCCATAATAGTTGATTGCACGTGGTTCAACTGTAGTCTCTTGCATATGCCACTTATCATTATGGAGTCAGAGAAACATTTTAAATGGCTAATTTCTTGTGATGTGTTTTTATATAATATACTGAATATTCACGTATAAATTATTATCTAAATATTATTATTATACACTTATGTACACACTACACACTATGCCACGGTGCATTGAAGCTGTTCTCACAGCTTGTGGTGCTCCAACACGCTTAGAAGACACTTTATGTTGGCGTTTCTTTCGTTTCGCTAATTATCTGTATGCGCTTGCAATAACATTTAATCCACAGTTATTTGTTTAGTAATGATTGATCCTCTGCAGCTAAATGATGGTCTCTGGTGTATTTTGAACATTGGGCTCCTGTGGTTGGATAAAAACAATAACAATAATAAATTAATAACATAATGTTTTTGTTTGTTAGTTTCTTCTTCTTCTTGGGCCCAGCCCCTGACTTCACACAGTTGACCAGTCACGTGTATTTGTTATGCAGTTAATGTTTTTATTTTTTTATTAATCAGTTACCCAATCAAGACAGGGCCCCCCAGTTCCCCACATAGGCCCTCTACCTCCTCTCCTCCCCCATCTGATGATTAGCAAAGCAGCAGCAACAAGCAGCAGGCTTTCCACGCTCGTTGAGAGCTCCCATATCTTCCTGTGGTTGGCGGTTGCAATTAAATAAAATATATATATACTACATATCTAATAAATAAGTATATACTGTAGAACATATACTGTATATATGTATTATTATTTTATATGTATATTTTTTATTTTACTATTAATCCAGCCCTGTACATGTAATTACACTGTAATATGGATCGCTTAAAATGAAGTGTTACCATTAAACACTTTTATTTCCAACGTGGTAACATGTAACAAAAAGTCTAATATTTTTTTATTATTTTGCAGCAGATTCCACTCCACTGGAGGTAAGTGTTTTCAGTGGAACTGGTTTCAGCAGAATACACCTGCATAGACTGTACAGACATGTTAATGGTAAGTAACAGGGTGAGACATTCAACTGAAATATTTTTCCCTTTTAGCAGTGTGTGCTGTGCCCTTGAGAATCAATAGTTACATAATACTGGCTCGCTGCCTGTCACCCCGTTAATATGTCCCACAATTGAATCTCACCATCTAGACGAGTTCTATACAGTCCAGTTAACAAGGACTAGTCCGCATCACAAAATGCAGAGAATCCTTAGAGTGCACTCTACATGAAAATGTAACCCTGAAGTACGGTCAATATGTTTTTCGATGTAGTTTAATGCAACGTTTATTGGTCTCAACTATAATCAATGGTTATCGGTCCATTTATAGAAAAACAGTCAAGAGGAAGATATAAAAACAGTTTAAGGTTATTCAAGGATGAAGGCTTAGTTTTGCTTGTAATGAATGGGTAACAGTACAAAAACATGGATAAATTGGTCTTATTGCTACTTCCTGCTGGAATCTACTTGCTGCTGGAATCTACTTCCTGCTGGAATCTACTTGCTGCTGGAATCTACCTGCTGCTGGAATCTACTTGCTGCTGGATTCTACTTGCTGCTGGATTCTACCTGCTGCTGGAACCTACTTGCTGCTGGATTCTACTTGCTGCTGGAATCTACCTGCTGCTGGAATCTCCTTGCTGCTGGAATCTACTTGCTGCTGGATTCTACCTGCTGCTGGAATCTACTTGCTGCTGGATTCTACTTGCTGCTGGATTCTACCTGCTGCTGGAACCTACTTGCTGCTGGATTCTACCTGCTGCTGGATTCTACTTGCTGCTGGAATCTACTTGCTGCTGGATTCTACTTGCTGCTGGAATCTACTTGCTGCTGGATTCTACTTGCTGCTGGAATCTACCTGCTGCTGGATTCTACTTGCTGCTGGAATCTACTTGCTGCTGGAATCTACTTGCTACTGGATTCTACTTGCTGCTGGATTCTACCTGCTGCTGTATTCTACCTGCGGCTGGAATCTACTTGCTGCTGGAATCTACTTGCTGCTGGAATCTACTTGCTGCTGGAATCTACCTGCTGCTGGAATCTCCTTGCTGCTGGAATCTACTTGCTGCTGGAATCTACTTGCTGCTGGAATCTACTTGCTGCTGGAATCTACTTGCTGCTGGAATCTACTTGCTGCTGGATTCTACTTGCTGCTGGAATCTACTTGCTGCTGGAATCTACTTGCTGCTGGAATCTACTTGCTGCTGGATTCTACCTGCTGCTGGAATCTACCTGCTGCTGGAATCTACCTGCTGCTGGATTCTACTTGCTGCTGGATTCTACCTGCTGCTGGATTCTACCTGCTGCTGGAATCTACTTGCTGCTGGATTCTACTTGCTGCTGGATTCTACCTGCTGCTGGATTCTACCTGCTGCTGGAATCTACTTGCTGCGGGAATCTACTTGCTGCTGGATTCTACTTGCTGCTGGAATCTACTTGCTGCTGGAATCTACTTGCTGCTGGAATCTACTTGCTGCTGGATTCTACCTGCTGCTGGAATCTACCTGCTGCTGGATTCTACTTGCTGCTGGATTCTACTTGCTGCTGGATTCTACTTGCTGCTGGATTCTACTTGCTGCTGGAATCTACCTGCTGCTGGATTCTACTTGCTAATGGATTCTACCTTCTGCTGGATTCTACTTGCTAATGTATTCTACCTTCTGTTGGAATCTACTTGCTGCTGGATTCTACTTGCTGCTGGATTCTACTTGCTGCTGGATTCTACTTGCTGCTGGAATCTACCTGCTGCTGGATTCTACTTGCTAATGGATTCTACCTTCTGCTGGATTCTACTTGCTAATGTATTCTACCTTCTGTTGGAATCTACTTGCTGCTGGAATCTACTTGCTGCTGGATTCTACCTGCTGCTGGAATCTACTTGCTGCTGGAATCTACTTGCTGCTGGAATCTACTTGCTGCTGGATTCTACCTGCTGCTGGAATCTACCTGCTGCTGGAATCTACTTGCTGCTGGATTCTACCTGCTGCTGGATTCTACCTGCTGCTGGATTCTAATTGCTGCTGGATTCTACCTGCTGCTGGATTCTACTCGCTGCTGGATTCTACCTGCTGCTGGAATCTACCTGCTGCTGGAATCTCCTTGCTGCTGGATTCTACTTGCTGCTAGATTCTA
Organism: Salvelinus namaycush; assembly: GCF_016432855.1. Taxonomy (NCBI): domain Eukaryota; kingdom Metazoa; phylum Chordata; class Actinopteri; order Salmoniformes; family Salmonidae; genus Salvelinus; species Salvelinus namaycush. Next base: position 28,923,749 of record NC_052323.1, read on the forward strand.
CTTGCTGCTAGATTCTACTCGCTGCTGGATTCTATTTGCTGCTGGAATCTACCTGCTGCTAGAATCTACTTGCTGCTGGATTCTACTTGCTGCTGGAATCTACTTGCTGCTGGAATCTACTTGCTGCTGGATTCTACTGCTGCTGGAATCTACTTGCTGCTGGATTCTACTTGCTGCTGGATTCTACTTGCTGCAGGAATCTACTTGCTGCTGGATTCTACCTGCTGCTGGATTCTACTTGCTGCTGGAATCTACTTGCTGCTGGATTCTACTTGGTGCTGGATGATGGCTAGTTAGCTCACATAAGTGTAACAGTGCTCTCAGACTTCCCTACAATAACATAGAAGAGAAGATACAATAAGGTTATACACGTATTGTGTTACATTGTGCCCAAGAGTGTTGGTATTGAGATTCCATTCACTATAGGTGCTTGTTATTGTTATTTTATTAAGACAAGAGGTGCAGGGAAGACCAATGAAGACATGTGTTAGGTGTAATTAGTTCAGTCATTTGGTAGTGACTATCTGGACATAGTATCTGATTTCACCATTGAACCTATTGGTCTGACTACCAGTAATTATCTCTAAGGACACGAGTGTCTCCATTAAAAGATGTAAAGGTGTGGACCACACACTAATAAACTCTACGCTGAAATTGATCAAAGGCAATTAAAATTCCTAAATGCAAAAGTTTGCAAGTTCACTTGCAAATGGACTGGTTGCAGTCAACTATAGTGGTATATTAACTGACTGATTTATACAGGTCTAGTAACACAACTCTAACTGATTAACACTGTAATTAGCACAACTCAAACTGATTAACACTGTAATTAACACAACTCTAACTGATTAATACTGTAATTAACACAACTCTAACTGATCTATACTGTAATTAACACAACTCTAACAGATGAATACTGTAATTAACACAACTCTAACTGATCTATACTGTAATTAACACAACTCTAACTGATTAACACTGTAATTAACACAACTCCAACTGATTAATACTGTAATTAACACAACTCTATCTGATTAACACTGTTATTAACACAACTCTAACTGATTAACACTGTAATTAACACAACTCTAACTGATTAACACTGTAATTAACACAACTCTATCTGATTAACACTGTTATTAACACAACTCTATCTGATTAACACTGTAATTAACACAACTCTAACTGATCTATACTGTAATTAACACAACTCTAACTGATTAACACTGTAATTAACACAACTCTAACTGATTAACACTGTCATTAACACAACTCTAACTGATCTATACTGTAATTAACACAACTCTAACTGATTAACACTGTAATTAACACAACTCTAACTGATTAACACTGTAATTAACACAACTCTAACTGATTAACACTGTAATTAACACAACTCTAACTGATTAACACTGTAATTAACACAACTCTAACTGATTAACACTGTCATTAACACAACTCTATCTGATTAACACTGTCATTAACACAACTCTAACTGATTAACACTGTAATTAACACAACTCTAACTGATCTATACTGTAATTAACACAACTCTAACTGATTAACACTGTTATTAACACAACTCTAACTGACTAAAACTGATAGTAACGCAACTCTAACTGATATACATTTCTTCGGGATCGGTGTCATTTCCACGGGACGGTTGAGCTAACGTAGGCTAATGCGAAAGGCATGAGGTTGTAAGTAACAAGAACATTTCCCAGGACATAGAAATATCTGATATTGGCAGAAAGCTTAAATTCTTGTTCATCTAACCTGCACTGTCCAATTTACAGTAGCTATTACATTGAAAGAATACCATGCTATTGTTTGAGGAGAGTGCACAATTTTGAACATAAAAAGTTATTAATAAGCAAATTAGGCACATTTGAGCAATCTTGATACAACATTTTGAACAGAAATGCAATGGTTCCTTGGATCAGTCTAAAACATTGCAACTACACTGATGCAATTTAATGGCAAAAAACTAAATTTCAACTGGGCTGGAATAATATATTATGGCCTTTCTCTTGCACTTCAAAGATGATGGTACAAAACAAATTACAAAAGAACGGTTGGTTTTTTCTTTGTATTATCTTTTACCAGATCTATTGTGTTATATTCTCCTGAATTCCTTTCACATTTCCACAAACTTCAAAGTGTTTCCTTTCAAATGGTACCAAGAATATGCATATCCTTGCTTCAGGGCCTGAGCTACAGGCAGTTAGAAATGGGTATGTCATTTTAGGCAAAATGTATAAAAAGGGGCGGATCCTTAATTAAATACCATAACATTCATGATACCCTATTATTTGAGGTGGCTTTCAAAATCAGGACAGAGTCGTGCTCAGTTAATAGAGTGACTTAAAAACGCACTAATGTGTTGGGCTGCCTTGGAGGAGGAGGAAGATGATGAAGAGGAGAGCGGTCCTTTCTCTCCAGAGCCAAGATTCAAGGACCAGCCTTTAATGAGGTAGTGGTGATAGAGAACGCCTGACATGGAGAGGTGAAGGAGAGACTTACCTGCAGCACTCAGCACACAGGAGGTTCGCTACTCAAAGCTTAAGCTGGTAACAGAAGAAGTTAATAGTGTCAAGAGGTCATAAGAAGAAACATTTTCTACCAGACAGAACTGGGGAAATCTTATAATCAGAAATATGGTGTAACATTAGCCAAGAAGGAAAGTGCAGCAGAAAACAGGATGGAAGTCAGCTTTAAGCACCAACGGCAATTCCATGGCTTTTTACTGTTAGTGGACTGAAATATACCGCATCATCTGTTTCACAAACTAAATAGAGGAATGGGTCTTAGAAATATAGAATCATATTATTATATCTAATGGCTACACTCCAGACTGAATAGAAACCAGAGAAATACCGACTGCGTCAAACCAAGTCTTTATTAATTCAACACATCGAGTCGTAATTTCAAAGTAAAAGGAAATGGCCTTGATTTGAGCCTGTTGAGAAACAGTCATATTATCGGAAAATTATTTTCATTTTTAAGAGTTAGAGATTTTGTAGTGAAGTATTGACATCAACCAGTAAAGACTAATAATAGATAAGGTAGCTAATTCCGGAGGGGGGGTTCTAAATGGCAACCTATTCCCTATGTAGTGCACCCCTTTTGACCAGGGCCCATAGGGTTCTAGTCAAAAGTAGTGCAATTAGTAGGGAGTAGGGTGTCATATGGAAAGCATAGGAAAGATTATGTGGTATGTGGACAGGCTCAAGTGTATTATGGGCCTGAGATTTACAGATATGTTGTCGGAAGCAGAATGGTCCAGTGGTCTGATGTGACTCAGGAACATTACTCCTGCAATTGAGTGTGGCCAAACATGGCCATCTAGTCATTAATCCACATTAAGACGTGTTGTGTAATGAGCAACATCTCCGGGTTGTTGAAGTGAAACATATTCCTGACCAGTTTAATTAAGCATGATTCCCTGTCAATGTTGTTTAAGATTCCAGCCCTGAAGATAATGTGAGATTCACTTTACACAATTAAGTTTGCATTAAAAACACTTGCAGTGTTAGGGTGCACCAGTTAGAGTTGTGTTGATAACAGTGTTAATCAGTTAGAGTTGTGTTAATTACAGTATAGATCAGTTAGAGTTGTGTTAATTACAGTATAGATCAGTTAGAGTTGTGTTAATTACAGTGTTAATCAGATAGAGTTGTGTTAATTACAGTATTAATAAACACATGTATTTTGTTCCATCTCAAGGATCAATGACGTCTGTGTTCACCAATACGTACGACTCAATACATACAGTTGTATTTAATGGTGGGGATTTTGCCTCTCCAGTCATAGTGTTATACTTGATGTTGTACGTGTTTATATTGTGTACAAATAAATACAGTAAAACAAATGATGTAGAGTTTGGCATTATAGTCCACCATCCAGTCTCTTCACATTACAACAGACAGATATAGACTGGGTCCACCATCCAGTCTCTTCACATTACAACAGACAGATATAGACTGGGTCCATCATCCAGGTGACAAGATTTATAGTCTCTTCACATTACCATTACCTACTCATTTGAGTTGGAACGCAGAGTTAAGGAAAAGCATCAAACAAGTGCTCAGCATACGTGGGACCTCCTTCAAGACTGTTGGAAAAGCATTCCAGGTGAAGCTGGTTGAGAGAATGCCAGGGGTGTGCAAAGCTGTCATCAAGGCAAAAGGTGGCTACTTTGAAGAATCTCAAATATAAAATATATTTAGATTTGTTTAATACTTTTTTGGTTATTACATGATTCCATATGTGTAATGTCATAGTTTTGATGTGTTCACTAGTGTTCTACAATTTAGAAAATAATGAAAATAAAGAAAAACCCTGGAATGAGTAGATGTGTCCGAACTTTTGACTGGTGCTGTATATGGATTAGGGGTACATCCCAAATGGCACCCTAATGCCTATATATGGCACTACTTTAGACTTTTGGCAGGGGTCAAAAGTAGTGCACTATACAGGGAACAGAGTGACATTTGGGACAGAGGCTTGGACAGAAGGTTTTAGCTTAGTCGTGGAGGTCAGACAGATGTCAGCCATTTTATCGACAGGACAACGTTGAGGGATCACCTTAGAGAACGGTAGAATCATCCAATCATCCTCCTACTGAAATGTCATTATTGTCAAAGTAAACTCACGGCCACCCACGATTGTATGGATTTGACAGTTGAGGAGGCATGGCGTAGGAGGAGAAGTTACATCAACACTATATATAAACTAGTTAGATGTAGTGTGCTGCGAGGTCACCCACGACGGAGGAGAGGCCAAATCAACGCTATATAAACTAGTCAGATGTAGTCACATCAACACTATATACACTGAACAAAAATGCAACTTAAAACCATTTCTAAGATTTTATTGAGTTACAGTTCATAGAAGGAAATCAGTCAATTTAAATAAATTCATTAGGCACTAATTTATAGATTTCACAGGACTGAGCAGGGGTGCAGCCATGGGTGGACCTGGGAGGGCATAGGCCCACCCACTGAGGAGCAAGGCCTAGCCAATCAGAAGGAGTTTTTCCCCACACAAGGGCTTTATTACAGACAGAAGTACTTGTCTGGATTATCTTGGCAAAGAAGAAATGCTCACTAATAGGGATGTAAACACATTTTAGAGAAATACGTTTTTTGTGCATACGGAACATTTCTGGGATCAATTATTTCAGCTCATGAAACATGGGACAAACACTTTACATGTTGCGTTTATATTTTTGTTCAGTGTAGAAACTAGTTATTTGTAATTCAGACTGTATCACAACCCGCCGTGATTGGGAGCGTCGTCCAGGTTTGGCCGGTGTAGGTCGTCAAAGTAAATAATGATTTGTTCTTGACTTGCAGAGTTAAATAAAGGTTCAATAATAAAAAATGTACATGTTCTGCACGGTCACACATGACTGACGAGCGGACAGATCAACACTATATAAACTAGTCAGAGGTAGTCACAGCAACACTATATAAACTAGTCAGAGGTAGTCACATCAACACTATATAAACTAGTCAGAGGTAGTCACATCAACACTATATAAACTAGTCAGAGGTAGTCACATCAACACTATATAAACTAGTTAGAGGTAGTCACAGCAACACTATATAAACTAGTTAGAGGTAGTCACAGCAACACTATATAAACTAGTCAGATGTAGTCACATCAACACTATATAAACTAGTCAGAGGTAGTCACATCAACACTATATAAACTAGTTAGAGGTAGTCACATCAACACTATATAAACTAGTTAGAGGTAGTCACATCAACACTATATAAACTAGTCAGAGGTAGTCACAGCAACACTATATAAACTAGTTAGAGGTAGTCACATCAACACTATGTAAAAGTTCAAGTTCAAGTTCAAGTTTATTTTATATAGCCCTTCGTACATCAGCTAATATCTCGAAGTGCTGTACAGAAACCCAGCCTAAAACCCCAAACAGCAAGCAATGCAGGTGTAGAAGCACGGTGGCTAGGAAAAACTCCCTAGAAAGGCCAAAACCTAAGAAGAAACCTAGAGAGGAACCAGGCTATGAGGGGTGGCCAGTCCTCTTCTGGCTGTGCCGGGTGGAGATTATAACAGAACTATGCCAAGATGTTCAAAATGTTCATAAGTGACAAGCATGGTCAAATAATAATCATGAATAATTTTCAGTTGGCTTTTCATAGCCGATCATTAAGAGTTGAAAACAGCAGGTCTGGGACAGGTGGCGGTTCCATAACCGCAGGCAGAACAGTTGAAACTGGAATAGCAGCAAGGCCAGGTGGACTGGGGACAGCAAGGAGTCAACATGCCCGGAAGTCCTGACGTATGGTCCTAGGGCTCAGGTCCTCCGAGAAAGAGAAAGAAAGAGAGAAGGAGAAAATTAGAGAGAGCCAAGATTTTCAAAATGTTCATAAATGACAAGCATGGTCAAATAATAAACTAGTTAGTTGTAGTCACATCAACACTATATAAACTAGTCAGAGGTAGTCACATCAACACTATATATAAACTAGTTAGTTGTAGTCACATCAACACTATGTAAAACTAGTTAGTTGTAGTCACATCAACACTATATAAACTAGTCAGAGGTAGTCACATCAACACTATATATAAACTAGTTAGTTGTAGTCACATCAACACTATGTATAAACTAGTTAGTTGTAGTCACATCAACACTATATAAACTAGTCAGAGGTAGTCACATCAACACTATATATAAACTAGTTAGTTGTAGTCACATCAACACTATGTATAAACTAGTTAGTTGTAGTCACATCAACACGATGTATAAACTAGTTAGTTGTAGTCACATCAACACTATGTATAAACTAGTTAGTTGTAGTCACATCAACACTATATATAAACTAGTCAGAGGTAGTCACATCAACACTATGTATAAACTAGTTAGTTGTAGTCACATCAACACTATATATTAACTAGTTAGTTGTAGTCACATCAACACTATGTATAAACTAGTTAGTTGTAGTCACATCAACACTATATATAAACTAGTCAGAGGTAGTCACATCAACACTATGTATAAACTAGTTAGTTGTAGTCACATCAACACTATATAAACTAGTCAGAGGTAGTCACATCAACACTATATAAACTAGTTAGTTGTAGTCACATCAGCACTATATATAAACTAGTTAGTTGTAGTCACATCAATACTATTTAAACTAGTTAGTTGTAGTCACATCAACACTATTTAAACTAGTCAGATGTAGTCACATCAACACTATATAAACTAGTTAGTTGTAGTCACATCAACACTATATAAACTAGTCAGAGGTAGTCACATTTACACTATATATAAACTAGTTAGTTGTAGTCACATCAATACTATATATAAACTAGTTAGTTGTAGTCACATCAACACTATATATAAACTAGTCAGAGGTAGTCACATCAACACTATATATAAACTAGTTAGTTGTAGTCACATCAACACTATGTAAAACTAGTCAGAGGTAGTCACATCAACACTATATAAACTAGTTAGAGGTAGTCACATCAACACTATATAAACTAGTTAGAGGTAGTCACAGCAACACTATATAAACTAGTCAGAGGTAGTCACATCAACACTATATAAACTAGTCAGAGGTAGTCACATCAACACTATGTATAAACTAGTTAGTTGTAGTCACATCAACACTATGTATAAACTAGTTAGTTGTAGTCACATCAACACTATGTAAAACTAGTCAGATGTAGTCACAGCAACACTATATAAACTAGTCAGAGGTAGTCACATCAACACTATGTAAAACTAGTTAGAGGTAGTCACATCAACACTATATAAACTAGTTAGTTGTAGTCACAGCAACACTATATAAACTAGTTAGATGTAGTCACATCAACACTATATAAACTAGTCAGAGGTAGTCACATCAACACTATATAAACTAGTCAGAGGTAGTCACAGCAACACTATATATAAACTAGTTAGTTGTAGTCACAGCAACACTATATAAACTAGTTAGAGGTAGTCACATCAACACTATATAAACTAGTTAGAGGTAGTCACATCAACACTATATAAACTAGTTAGAGGTAGTCACATCAACACTATATATAAACTAGTTAGTTGTAGTCACATCAACACTATGTAAAACTAGTTAGTTGTAGTCACATCAACACTATATAAACTAGTTAGTTGTAGTCACATCAACACTATATATAAACTAGTTAGTTGTAGTCACATCAACACTATATATAAACTAGTTAGTTGTAGTCACATCAACACTATATAAACTAGTCAGAGGTAGTCACATCAACACTATGTAAAACTAGTTAGTTGTAGTCACATCAACACTATATATAAACTAGTTAATTGTTGTCACAACAACACTATATATAAACTAGTTAGTTGTAGTCACATCAACACTATATATAAACTAGTCAGAGGTAGTCACACTAACACTATATAAACTAGTTAGAGGTAGTCACATCAACACTATTTAAACTAGTCAGAGGTAGTCACATCAACACTATATAAACTAGTCAGAGGTAGTCACAGCAACACTATATAAACTAGTCAGAGGTAGTCACATCAACACTATATAAACTAGTTAGATGTAGTCACATCAACACTATATAAACTAGTTAGAGGTAGTCACATCAACACTATATAAACTAGTCAGAGGTAGTCACATCAACACTATATAAACTAGTTAGAGGTAGTCACATCAACACTATATAAACTAGTCAGAGGTAGTCACAGCAACACTATATAAACTAGTCAGAGGTAGTCACATCAACACTATATAAACTAGTCAGAGGTAGTCACAGCAACACTATATAAACTAGTTAGAGGTAGTCACATCAACACTATATAAACTAGTTAGAGGTAGTCACATCAACACTATATAAACTAGTTAGAGGTAGTCACAGCAACACTATATAAACTAGTTAGAGGTAGTCACATCAACACTATATAAACTAGTCAGAGGTAGTCACATCAACACTATATAAACTAGTCAGAGGTAGTCACATCAACACTATGTAAAACTAGTTAGTTGTAGTCACATCAACACTATATATAAACTAGTTAATTGTTGTCACAACAACACTATATATAAACTAGTTAGTTGTAGTCACAACAACACTGTCAAGGTTGTGTGCGGAGAATATTTGGAGTCAAACGCAGGACACAGGTGTTGAGCGAAACCACAGAGTTTTACTCAAAATAAATGCACAATTCCACAAATGGAAAATAAACAGATACGTACACGTATCAAATACAACACCTAACGCACAAACAATCACGGACAAACAGAAATGAAAGCCAGAGGGTTAAATAGGGAACATGATGGGGGAATTGAAACCAGGTGTGTATAATACAGACAAAACAAAACGAAACTGAAAAATGGATCGATGGTGACTAGAAAGCCGGTGACGTCGACCGCCGAACACCACCCGAACAAGGAGAAGGGCCGACTTCGGCGGAAGTCGTGACAGTACCCCTCCCCTGACGCGCGGCTCCAGCAGCCCGACGACACTGGCCTTGGGGACGACCCGGAGGGCGAGGTGCAGGGCGATCCGGGTGGAGACGGTGAAACTCTTGTAACATGGATGGATCTAGAATGTCCTCCACCGGTACCCAGCATCTCTCCTCCGGACCGTACCCCTCCCACTCCACGAGGTACTGAAGGCCCCTCGCCCGACGTCTAGAATCCATGATGGCCCTTACGGTATACGCCGGGACCCCCTCGATGTCAAGAGGGGGCGGAGGGACCTCCCGCACCTCAGACTGCTGGAGCGGACCAGCCACCACCGGCCTGAGGAGAGACACATGGAACGAGGGATTAATACGGTAATCAGGGGGGAGTTGTAACCTATAACAAACCTCGTTCAGTCTCCTCAGGACTTTAAATGGCCCCACAAACCGCGGACCCAGCTTCCGGCAGGGCAGGTGAAGGGGTAGGTTTCGGGTCGAGAGCCAGACCCGATCCCCCGGTGCATACACCGGGGCCTCACTGCGGTGGCGGTCGGCACTCGCCTTTTGTCTCCTGATGGCCCGTTGTAACCGCACATGGGCAGCGTTCCAAGTCTCCTCTGAGTGCCGAAACCATTCATCCACCGCAGGAGCCTCAATCTGGCTCTGATGCCATGGTGCCAGGACCGGCTGGTAACCTAGCACACACTGAAACGGTGATAGGTTGGTAGAGGAGTGGCGGAGGGAGTTTTGGGCCATCTCCGCCCAGGGGATGTAAGCTGCCCATTCCCCCGGCCGGTCCTGGCAATAGGACCTCAGAAACCTACCCACATCCTGGTTTACTCTTTCCACCTGCCCGTTACTCTCGGGGTGGAAACCTGAGGTAAGGCTGACCGAGATCCCCAGGCGTTCCATAAACGCCCTCCAGACTCTAGATGTAAATTGGGGACCCCGATCAGAAACTATATCCTCAGGCACCCCGTAGTGCCGGAATACATGGGTGAACAGAGCCTCCGCAGTTTGTAGAGCCGTAGGGAGACCGGGCAAAGGAAGGAGACGGCAGGACTTAGAAAACCGATCCACAACGACCAGGATCGTGGTGTTACCCCGCGACGGGGGAAGATCCGTCACGAAATCCACCGATAGGTGTGACCATGGTCGCTGTGGAACGGGAAGGGGTTGTAATTTCCCTCTGGGCAGATGTCTAGGTGCCTTGCACTGTGCACATACCGAACAGGAGGAAACATAAACCCGCACGTCCTTAGCTAAAGTGGGCCACCAGTACTTCCCAGAAAGGCAGCGCACCGTCCGACCGATACCAGGATGACCAGAGGAGGGTGACGTATGAACCCAACAGATCAAACGATCGCGGACATCAAACGGAACGTACATACGCCCAGCTGGACAGTCAGGTGGAATGGGCTCTGAACGTGACGCCCGTTCGATGTCCGCGTCCACCTCCCATACCACCGGTGCCACCAGGCGAGAGGCTGGAATGATGGGAGTGGGATCTGAGGACCTCTCCTCTGTATCATACAGCCGGGACAGTGCGTCTGCCTTAACGTTCTGGGAACCTGGTTTGTAGGAAAGGGTGAAATCAAAACGGGTGAAAAACATGGCCCACCTTGCCTGGCGAGGGTTCATTCTCCTCGCCGCCCGGATGTACTCCAGATTGCGGTGGTCAGTCCAAATGAGAAAAGGGTGTCTTGCCCCCTCAAGCCAATGTCTCCACGCTTTCAAAGCCATGACAACAGCCAGCAACTCCCGGTCCCCCACATCATAGTTTCGCTCCGCCGGGCTGAGCTTCTTCGAAAAGAATGCACAGGGGCGGAGTTTTAGTGGCGTACCCGAGCGCTGAGACAGCACAGCCCCTATCCCCGCCTCGGACGCGTCCACCTCAACTATGAATGCTAAGGAAGGATCAGGATGAGCCAGCACGGGAGCTGAGGTAAACAGAGCCTTCAGGTGACCAAACGCCCTGTCCGCTCCAGCTGTCCACTGCAGTCGCACCGGTCCTCCCTTCAGCAGTGAGGTAATGGGAGCCGCTACCTGACCAAAACCCCGGATAAATCTCCGGTAGTAGTTGGCAAACCCTAAAAACCGCTGCACTTCCTTTACCGTGGTTGGAGTCGGCCAATTACGCACGGCTGAAATGCGGTCATTCTCCATCTCTACCCCTGACGCTGAAAAGCGGTACCCTAGGAAGGAGATGGACTGTTGGAAGAACAGACATTTCTCAGCCTTGACGTACAGGTCATGCTCCAACAGTCGACCAAGCACCCTGCGCACTAGGGACACATGCTCGGCGCGTGTAGCGGAATATATTAGAATGTCATCTATATACACCACTACACCCTGACCGTGCAGGTCCCTAAAGATCTCATCCACAAAGGATTGGAAGACTGATGGAGCATTCATTAACCCGTACGGCATGACGAGGTACTCATAATGCCCAGAAGTGGTGCTAAATGCTGTCTTCCACTCATCTCCCCCCTTGATACGCACCAGGTTGTAAGCGCTCCTGAGGTCCAATTTTGTGAAGAAGCGCGCCCCGTGTAATGACTCGGTCATACTCGCTATAAGTGGTAGCGGGTAACTGTATTTTACCGTGATCTTATTTAATCCGCGATAATCAATACACGGGCGCAAACCTCCATCCTTCTTCTTCACAAAAAAGAAACTCGAGGAGACAGGTGAGATGGAAGGCCGAATGTATCCCTGTCCCAGAGATTCGGTGACATATGTCTCCATAGCCACCGTCTCCTCCTGTGACAGGGGATACACGTGACTCCTGGGAAGTTTAGCGTCTACCAAGAGATCTATCACACAATCCCCCGGTCGATGGGGTGGTAATTGAGTCGCCTTCTTCTTACAGAAGGCGAGTGCCAAATCGGCATATTCGGGAGGAATGTGCATGGTGGAAACCTGGTTTGGACTTTCCACCGTAGTGGCACCTAAGGAAACACCTACACACCTCCCTGAACACTGACAGGACCATCCCTTGAGAGCCCTCTGTTGCCACGAAATAATCGGATCATGAGAGGCCAACCAGGGAAGACCCAACACAACAGGAAACGCAGGAGAGTCGATCAGGAAGAGACTAATTCTCTCCTCGTGATCCTCCCGCGTTCTCATAGCGATGGGCACTGTGACCTCCCCAACCAGCCCCGACCCCAAAGGACGACTATCTAAGGCATGTACAGGGAAGGGAACATCAACCGGAATAATAGGGATCCCTAAGCTATGAGCCAAAGAGCGGTCAATAAAGTTCCCAGCTGCGCCTGAATCTACTAGCGCCTTATGCTGGGAATGTGGGGAAAACCCAGGAAATTCTATAGATAACCACATGAGTGCAACAGAAGGCTCTGGGTGAGTTATGTGCCTACTCACCTGAGACGACCCACCAGTGCTCCGCCTGCTACCTCGACTCCCAGGAGAAACACCCCAGCACCGGACAGCAGTGTGCCCTCTGCGTCCACAGTTGGTACATGGAGTGGTTCCCCCTCCGGTCTCCCTCCTAGCAGCCCCTCTCAACTCCATAGGGGTTGGATCCAAGGAGCTGGGTAATGGAATGGGCGGACCCCGATCTAGACGCCCGCGGGAGGCCAACAGGTTATCCAGCCGGATAGATAAATCCACCAGCTGGTCCAGGTTGAGAGTGGTGTCCCTGCAGGCTAGCTCCCTACGAACGTCCTCTCGTAGACTACACCTGTAGTGGTCGATCAGGGCCCGCTCATTCCATCCCGCACCAGCGGCCAGAGTACGGAAGTCCAAAGCGAAATCTTGAGCGCTCCTCATCCCCTGCCTGAGATGGAACAATCGCTCTCCCGCCGCTCTCCCTTCAGGTGGATGGTCAAAGACTGCCCGGAAGCGGCGAGAGAAGTCATCATAATTATCCAGGGTAGATCCCTCTCTTCCCCAGATGGCGTTGGCCCACTCCAGGGCTTTACCAGTCAGACAGGAGATGAGAGCGCCCACCCTCTCGTGTCCCGAAGGGGACGGATGAACAGATGCCAGGTATAGCTCCAGCTGTAGGAGGAAACCCTGACACCCGGCTGCTGTTCCGTCATACGCTCCCGGGAGCGAGAGCCGAATTCCACTGGTTCCGACCGGTGGAGGGATGGATGGTGGTGTAGGTTGAGGTGCGAGTGTTGGTGCTGGGTTATGATTTACCGGGAGACCTCCTCTCTCCCATCTTTCCATAGTTTGCAGCACTCGATCCATGGCTGTCCCTAAACTATGCAACATAGTCGCGTGCTGTTGAACCTGCTCCTCTACTGGGAGAGAAGGGCTGGCTGCGCCTGCTGACTCCATTTGACGAGAGGTCCGTGATTCTGTCAAGGTTGTGTGCGGAGAATATTTGGAGTCAAACGCAGGACACAGGTGTTGAGCGAAACCACAGAGTTTTACTCAAAATAAATGCACAATTCCACAAATGGAAAATAAACAGATACGTACACGTATCAAATACAACACCTAACGCACAAACAATCACGGACAAACAGAAATGAAAGCCAGAGGGTTAAATAGGGAACATGATGGGGGAATTGAAACCAGGTGTGTATAATACAGACAAAACAAAACGAAACTGAAAAATGGATCGATGGTGACTAGAAAGCCGGTGACGTCGACCGCCGAACACCACCCGAACAAGGAGAAGGGCCGACTTCGGCGGAAGTCGTGACAAACACTATATAAACTAGTTAGTTGTAGTCACATCAACACTATATAAACTAGTCAGATGTAGTCACATCAACACTATATATAAACTAGTTAGTTGTAGTCACATCAACACTATATATAAACTAGTTAGTTGTAGTCACAACAACACTATATAAACTAGTTAGTTGTAGTCACATCAACACTATATAAACTAGTCAGATGTAGTCACATCAACACTATATATAAACTAGTTAGTTGTAGTCACATCAACACTATGTATAAAGTAGTTAGTTGTAGTCACATCAACACTATATAAACTAGTCAGAGGTAGTCACATCAACACTATATATAAACTAGTTAGTTGTTGTCACATCAACACTATATAAACTAGTCAGATGTAGTCACATCAGCACTATATATAAACTAGTTAGTTGTAGTCACATCAATACTATTTAAACTAGTTAGTTGTAGTCACATCAACACTATTTAAACTAGTCAGATGTAGTCACATCAACACTATATAAACTAGTCAGAGGTAGTCACATCAACACTATATAAACTAGTCAGAGGTAGTGACGTCGACCGCCGAACACCACCCGAACAAGGAGAAGGGCCGACTTCGGCGGAAGTCGTGAAAAACACTATATAAACTAGTTAGTTGTAGTCACATCAACACTATATAAACTAGTCAGATGTAGTCACATCAACACTATATATAAACTAGTTAGTTGTAGTCACATCAACACTATGTATAAAGTAGTTAGTTGTAGTCACATCAACACTATATAAACTAGTCAGAGGTAGTCACATCAACACTATATAAACTAGTTAGTTGTTGTCACATCAACACTATATAAACTAGTCAGATGTAGTCACATCAGCACTATATATAAACTAGTTAGTTGTAGTCACATCAATACTATTTAAACTAGTTAGTTGTAGTCACATCAACACTATTTAAACTAGTCAGATGTAGTCACATCAACACTATATAAACTAGTCAGAGGTAGTCACATCAACACTATATAAACTAGTCAGAGGTAGTCACATCAACACTATATATAAACTAGTTAGTTGTAGTCACATCAATACTATATATAAACTAGTTAGTTGTAGTCACATCAGCACTATATATAAACTAGTTAGTTGTAGTCACATCAACACTATATATAAACTAGTTAGTTGTAGTCACATCAACACTATATATAAACTAGTTAGTTGTAGTCACATCAACACTATATATAAACTAGTTAGTTGTAGTCACATCAACACTATGTAAAACTAGTCAGAGGTAGTCACATCAACACTATATAAACTAGTTAGAGGTAGTCACATCAACACTATATAAACTAGTCAGAGGTAGTCACATCAACACTATATAAACTAGTCAGAGGTAGTCACAGCAACACTATATAAACTAGTTAGAGGTAGTCACATCAACACTATATAAACTAGTTAGAGGTAGTCACATCAACACTATATAAACTAGTTAGAGGTAGTCACATCAACACTATATAAACTAGTCAGAGGTAGTCACATCAACACTATGTAAAACTAGTTAGTTGTAGTCACATCAACACTATATAAACTAGTTAATTGTTGTCACAACAACACTATATATAAACTAGTTAGTTGTAGTCACATCAACACTATATATAAACTAGTCAGAGGTAGTCACACTAACACTATATAAACTAGTTAGAGGTAGTCACATCAACACTATATAAACTAGTCAGAGGTAGTCACATCAACACTATATATAAACTAGTCAGATGTAGTCACATCAACACTATATAAACTAGTTAATTGTTGTCACAACAACACTATATATAAACTAGTTAGAGGTAGTCACATCAACACTATATAAACTAGTCAGAGGTAGTCACACTAACACTATATAAACTAGTTAGAGGTAGTCACATCAACACTATGTATAAACTAGTTAGTTGTAGTCACATCAACACTATATATAAACTAGTCAGATGTAGTCACATCAACACTATGTATAAACTAGTTAGTTGTAGTCACATCAACACTATATATAAACTAGTCAGATGTAGTCACATCAACACTATATAAACTAGTCAGATGTAGTCACATCAACACTATGTATAAACTAGTTAGTTGTAGTCACATCAACACTATATATAAACTAGTCAGATGTAGTCACATCAACACTATGTATAAACTAGTTAGTTGTAGTCACATCAACACTATATATAAACTAGTCAGATGTAGTCACATCAACACTATGTATAAACTAGTTAGTTGTTGTCACAACAACACTATATATAAACTAGTCAGAGGTAGTCACATCAACACTATATAAACTAGTCAGATGTAGTCACATCAACACTATGTATAAACTAGTTAGTTGTAGTCACATCAACACTATATATAAACTAGTCAGAGGTAGTCACATCAACACTATATAAACTAGTCAGATGTAGTCACATCAACACTATGTATAAACTAGTTAGTTGTAGTCACATCAACACTATATATAAACTAGTCAGATGTAGTCACATCAACACTATGTATAAACTAGTTAGAGGTAGTCACATCAACACTATATAAACTAGTTAGAGGTAGTCACATCAACACTATATAAACTAGTCAGAGGTAGTCACATCAACACTATATAAACTAGTCAGAGGTAGTCACATCAACACTATATAAACTAGTTAGTTGTAGTCACATCAACACTATGTATAAAGTAGTTAGTTGTAGTCACAACAACACTATATATAAACTAGTTAGTTGTAGTCACAACAACACTATATATAAACTAGTTAGTTGTTGTCACAACAACACTATATATAAACTAGTCAGAGGTAGTCACATCAACACTATATAAACTAGTTAGTTGTAGTCACATCAACACTATGTATAAAGTAGTTAGTTGTAGTCACAACAACACTATATATAAACTAGTTAGTTGTAGTCACAACAACACTATATATAAACTAGTTAGTTGTAGTCACATCAACACTATATAAACTAGTTAGTTGTACTCACATCAACACTATATAAACTAGTTAGTTGTAGTCACATCAACACTATATATAAACTAGTTAGTTGTAGTCACATCAACACTATATATAAACTAGTTAGTTGTTGTCACATCAACACTATGTATAAACTAGTCAGAGGTAGTCACATCAACACTATATATAAACTAGTCAGAGGTAGTCACATCAACACTATATAAACTAGTCAGAGGTAGTCACATCAATAATATATATAAACTAGTTAGTTGTAGTCACATCAACACTATATATAAACTAGTTAATTGTTGTCACAACAACACTATATATAAACTAGTTAGTTGTAGTCACAACAACACTACATAAACTAGTTAGTTGTAGTCACATCAACACTATATAAACTAGTCAGATGTAGTCACATCAACACTATTTATAAACTAGTTAGTTGTAGTCACATCAACACTATATATAAACTAGTTAGTTGTAGTCACAACAACACTATATAAACTAGTTAGTTGTAGTCACATCAACACTATATAAACTAGTCAGATGTAGTCACATCAACACTATATATAAACGAGTTAGTTGTAGTCACATCAACACTATGTATAAAGTAGTTAGTTGTAGTCACATCAACACTATATAAACTAGTCAGAGGTAGTCACAGCAACACTATATATAAACTAGTTAGTTGTAGTCACATCAACACTATATATAAACTAGTCAGAGGTAGTCACAGCAACACTATATAAACTAGTCAGAGGTAGTCACAGCAACACTATATATAAAATAGTTAGTTGTTGTCACATCAACACTATATATAAACTAGTCAGAGGTAGTCACAGCAACACTATATATAAACTAGTTAGTTGTAGTAACAACAACACTATATATAAACTAGTTAGTTGTAGTCACATCAACACTATATAAACGAGTTAGTTGTAGTCATATCAACACTATATATAAACTAGTCAGATGTAGTCACATCAACACTATATAAACTAGTCAGAGGTAGTCACATCAACACTATATATAAACTAGTTAGTTGTAGTCACATCAACACTATATATAAACTAGTTAGTTGTAGTCACATCAACACTATATAAACTAGTTAGTTGTAGTCACATCAACACTATATATAAACTAGTTAGTTGTTGTCACAACAACACTATATATAAACTATTTAGTTGTTGTCACATCAACACTATATATAAACTAGTCAGAGGTAGTCACATCAACACTATGTATAAACTAGTTAGTTGTAGTCACATCAACACGATGTATAAACTAGTTAGTTGTAGTCACATCAACACTATGTATAAACTAGTCAGAGGTAGTCACATCAACACTATATATAAACTAGTTAGTTGTAGTCACAACAACACTATATATAAACTAGTAGTTGTAGTCACAACAACACTATGTATAAACTAGTTAGTTGTTGTCACATCAACACTATGTATAAACTAGTTAGTTGTAGTCACATCAACACTATGTATAAACTAGTTAGTTGTAGTCACAACAACACTATATATAAACTAGTAGTTGTTGTCACATCAACACTATATATAAACTAGTTAGTTGTTGTCACAACAACACTATATATAAACTAGTTAGTTGTAGTCACATCAACACTATGTATAAAGTAGTTAGTTGTAGTCACAACAACACTATATATAAACTAGTCAGATGTAGTCACATCAACACTATGTATAAAGTAGTTAGTTGTAGTCACAACAACACTATATATAAACTAGTTAGTTGTAGTCACATCAACACTATGTATAAACTAGTTAGTTGTAGTCACATCAACACTATGTATAAACTAGTTAGTTGTAGTCACATCAACACTATATATAAACTAGTCAGATGTAGTCACATCAACACTATGTATAAACTAGTTAGTTGTAGTCACATCAACACTATATATAAACTAGTCAGATGTAGTCACATCAACACTATGTATAAACTAGTTAGTTGTAGTCACATCAACACTATATATAAACTTGTCAGATGTAGTCACATCAACACTATATAAACTAGTCAGATGTAGTCACATCAACACTATATATAAACTAGTCAGATGTAGTCACATCAACACTATGTATAAACTAGTTAGTTGTAGTCACATCAACACTATATATAAACTAGTCAGATGTAGTCACATCAACACTATGTATAAACTATTTAGTTGTAGTCACATCAACACTATATATAAACTAGTCAGATGTAGTCACATCAACACTATGTATAAACTAGTTAGTTGTTGTCACAACAACACTATATATAAACTAGTCAGAGGTAGTCACATCAACACTATATAAACTAGTCAGAGGTAGTCACATCAACACTATGTATAAACTAGTTAGTTGTAGTCACATCAACACTATATAAACTAGTCAGAGGTAGTCACATCAACACTATATAAACTAGTTAGAGGTAGTCACATCAACACTATATAAACTAGTCAGAGGTAGTCACATCAACACTATATAAACTAGTCAGAGGTAGTCACAGCAACACTATATAAACTAGTTAGAGGTAGTCACATCAACACTATATAAACTAGTTAGAGGTAGTCACATCAACACTATATAAACTAGTTAGAGGTAGTCACATCAACACTATATAAACTAGTCAGAGGTAGTCACATCAACACTATGTAAAACTAGTTAGTTGTAGTCACATCAACACTATATAAACTAGTTAATTGTTGTCACAACAACACTATATATAAACTAGTTAGTTGTAGTCACATCAACACTATATATAAACTAGTCAGAGGTAGTCACATCAAACACTATATAAACTAGTCAGAGGTAGTCACACTAACACTATATAAACTAGTTAGGAGGAGTCACATCAACACTATGTATAAACTAGTTAGTTGTAGTCCCATCAACACTATATATAAACTAGTCGATGTAGTCACATCAACACTATGTATAAACTAGTCAAGGTATCCACCTCACACTATATAAACTAGTCAGAGGTAGTCACATCAATAATATATATAAACTAGTTAGTTGTTGTCACATCAACACTATATATAAACTAGTTAGTTGTTGTCACATCAACACTATATATACATGTTATTTGTAGTGTGCTGATTTATTGATGATGTGATTCAGAGCAAGCTCCTTTGTCAATTTATATAAACTATGAGACAAACTTGAACTTTGGCTTGGTGAACACCACTTTCGTTGATGACAGTAATGTTCCCTCTGTGGATTTCTCAAGGCTGAACAGAATGATTGGGAAGTGAACACAGTGCTTGTACCAAAGTCCAAATTGCACTTATTTCTACACTGCTAGAAAAAAAGTGTCGTCTAGAACCTTTCAGGGTTCTTCAGCTGTCTCCATAGGAGAACCCTTTGAAGAACCCTTTATATTTGCAGCTAGAAACGATGTTCCATGTAGAACCCAATGTAGAAAGGGTTCTACATGGAACCCAAAAGGTTTCTACCTGGAACCAAAAAGGTTCCTCCTATAGGGAACAGCCGAAAAACCCTTTTGGAACCCCTTTTTCTTACAGTTTAGATTTCTGTGGAGGCCGGAAAGGTTCAGCGTTTGGTAAACATAAACCCTGACATTGGAATGACTTCTGCCTGTATTTAAGTCAGCCCAAGGTTGAATTGCGATTGCTGCTCTAGGAAAGGACAGAAATAATCAGAGATTTCAAACTTTGATCACAGAGAAAGTATTTTTCACGTCTGTTCCAGACGTATGAGTCAAAACAACATATCCTTTGCTCTCCGGAGGCATTCGGGAACATGCTTTCGTACACGTACACTATAATGTATTTTCTCCCTGCTGCAATTTGATGTTATTTAACTGCATTAACACAGAATCTAACATATGAGGTCCTTCACTACATACCGTAATTAGCCACCAGTATTAGATAACTTAAAAAACCTTGTGTTTTGGCTATTTCTTAAAAATCCTTGTGTTTCGGCTATTTCTTAAAAAACCTTGTTTTTTGACAATTTCTTAGAAAGCGATTAATGTTGCAAATCATCAAGACGGCTGACTGTACTGTACCTTCATCTGTAGCCAATGCTCTCAGACCTCAAGTTCACACACAATACATAAGCTGATTCATTTCAGGGGAGCGTGGATCTCTTTTTGACATTCTTCCTCCCTTTGTACTGTTCAACAACTACACTAATCAGCCTTATTATCACATTCATCGTATATTTGCGTCCTTGCGTTCGTATCCAAATCAAATCAAATTGTATTTGTCACATGCTTAGTAAAGAACAGATATAGACTAACGGTGAAATGCTTACTTTACGAGTCCATTTCCAACAATGCAGAGTTAAAGACACATATTATTAAACAGAAAATGTATATAGTGACACTAGGAATAAATACACATTGAATAACCAATAACAACGTTAACCTCTATCGAGGATATCGTTGAGAGATGGAGGCAGAGCAGAGTGTGCCTGAGCATGTTACATAAATTGTGTGTGTGTTGCATGATATGTTAGCGAGAGCTTGTAGTCCCGTTCTGCTTTCGAACTTTAACAAGAGACATTAACAGACTATTGTAACGACGCCATGATTTCAAAGGTGCTCCACAAACAGCTTGTGTGGCGATGGATGATTGAACCAAAGCACTTGAAAGGGGAAGAGAGACGTCAGGTTCACAGCATCCTGTCACAACCCATCTGCTTTCCTCCCTGCTCCCCTCAGTCACAAGCCTTTGTAAGGGAGATGGGGATGAACATCAAAGCTGAGCCATGCTACCTAAGAGACAGAAACAATTAGGATGGGGAGGGGAAGGAAGGATGGGGCATGGATGGTGTGGGAATGGGTTGGGGGTGTGATGGAAGGATGGGGCATGGATTGTGTTATAATGGGTTGGGGGTGAGATGGAAGGTTGGGGCATGGATTGTGTTGGAATGGGTTGGGGGTGTGATGGAAGGTTGGGGCATGGATGGTGTTGGAATGGGTTGGGGGTGTGATGGAAGGTTGGGGCATTGATGGTGTTGGAATGGGTTGGGGTTGTGATGGAAGGTTGGGGCATGGATGGTGTTGGAATGGGTTGGGGGTGTGATGGAAGGCTGGGGCATGGATGGTGTTGGAATGGGTTGGGGGTGTGATGGAAGGTTGGGGCATGGATTGTGTTGGAATGGGTTGGGGGTGTGATGGAAGGTTGGGGCATGGATGGTGTTGGAATGGGTTGGGGGTGTGATGGAAGGTTGGGGCATGGATGGTGTTGGAATGGGTTGGGGGTGTGATGGAAGGATGGGGCATGGATGGTGTTGGAATGGGTTGGGGGTGTGATGGAAGGTTGGGGCATGGATGGTGTTGGAATGGGTTGGGGGTGTGATGGAAGGTTGGGGCATGGATGGTGTTGGAATGGGTTGGGGGTGAGACGGAAGGATGGGGCATGGATGGTGTTGGAATGGGTTGGGGGTGTGATGGAAGAATGGGGCATGGATGGTGTTGGAATGGGTTGGGGGTGTGATGGAAGGTTGGGGCATGGATGGTGTTGGAATGGGTTGGGGGTGTGATGGAAGGTTGGGGCATGGATGGTGTTGGAATGGGTTGGGGGTGTGATGGAAGGTTGGGGCATGGATGGTGTTGGAATGGGTTGGGGGTGTGATGGAAGGTTGGGGCATGGATGGTGTTGGAATGGGTTGGGGGTGAGACGGAAGGATGGGGCATGGATGGTGTTGGAATGGTTGGGGGTGAGACGGAAGGATGGGGCATGGATGGTCTTGGAATGGGTTGGGGGTGAGACGGAAGGATGGGGCATGGATGGTGTTGGAATGGGTTGGGGGTGAGACGGAAGGATGGGGCATGGATGGTGTTGGAATGGGTTGGGGGTGAGACGGAAGCATGGGGCATGGATGGTGTTGGAATGGGTTGGGGGTGTGATGGAAGGGTGGGGCATGGATGGTGTTGGAATGGGTTGGGGGTGAGACGGAAGGATGGGGCATGGATGGTGTTGGAATGGGTTGGGGGTGTGATGGAAGGTTGGGGCATTGATGGTGTTGGAATGGGTTGGGGTTGTGATGGAAGGTTGGGGCATGGATGGTGTTGGAATGGGTTGGGGGTGTGATGGAAGGCTGGGGCATGGATGGTGTTGGAATGGGTTGGGGGTGAGACGGAAGGTTGGGGCATGGATGGTGTTGGAATGGATTGGGGGTGTGACGGAAGGATGGGGCATGGATGGTGTTGGAATGGGTTGGGGGTGAGACGGAAGGTTGGGGCATGGATGGTGTTGGAATGGGTTGGGGGTGAGACGGAAGGTTGGGGCATGGATGGTGTTGGAATGGGTTGGGGGTGAGACGGAAGGTTGGGGCATGGATGGTGTTGGAATGGGTTGGGGTTGTGATGGAAGGTTGGGGCATGGATGGTGTTGGAATGGGTTGGGGGTGAGACGGAAGGATGGGGCATGGATGGTGTTGGAATGGGTTGGGGTTGTGACGGAAGGTTGGGGCATGGATGGTGTTGGAATGGGTTGGGGGTGAGACGGAAGGTTGGGGCATGGATGGTGTTGGAATGGGTTGGGGTTGTGACGGAAGGTTGGGGCATGGATGGTGTTGGAATGGGTTGGGGGTGTGACGGAAGGATGGGGCATGGATGGTGTTATAATGGGTTGGGGGTGAGACGGAAGGTTGGGGCATGGATGGTGTTGGAATGGGTTGGGGGTGAGACGGAAGGATGGGGCATGGATGGTGTTGGAATGGGTTGGGGGTGAGACGGAAGGTTGGGGCATGGATTGTGTTATAATGGATTGGGGGTGAGACGGAAGGTTGGGGCATGGATGGTGTTGGAATGGGTTGGGGGTGTGATGGAAGGATGGGGCATGGATGGTGTTGGAATGGGTTGGGGGTGTGATGGAAGGATGGGGCATGGATGGTGTTGGAATGGATTGGGGGTGTGATGATGCAACTCAAATTGGCCAGGGACAGTTTTGAAGTGAGCTCATGGGCTGTTGAGGGAATTGAGGTTATGGAAATATAATATTTAAAGGCATTGAAAACCAAAAACTTTAAAGGGACAGTACTAGACAGAAGTGGAATGTGGATAGAATCATTCTCATCAGGTATAGTTTTAAAATGACGTGGTTATTATCCCAAGCTATATTTCTTCATAAATGTACATGCTAGTTGTCATGCATCAGTGTAGGTGGTAATCAAATCAAATTCAATCAAATGTATTTATATAGCCCTTCTTACATCAGCTGATGCCACAATGTGCTGTACAGAAACCCAGCCTAAAACTCCAAACAGCAAGCAATGCAGATGTAGAAGCACGGTGGCTAGGAAAAGCTCCCTAGAAAGGCCAAAACCTAGGAAGAAACCTAGAGAGGAACCAGGCTATTAGGGGTGGCCAGTCCTCTTCTGGCTGTGCCGGGTGATTATAACAGAACAGGGCCAAGTGTTCAAATGTTCATAAATGACCAATATGGTCAAATAATAATAATCACAGTAGTTGTCGAGGGTGCAACAGGTCAGCACCTCAGGAGTAAATGTCAGTTGGCTTTTCATAGCCGATCATTGAGAGTATCTTTACCGCTCCTGCTGTCTCTAGAGAGTTGAAAACAACAGGTCTGGGACAAGGTAGCACGTCCGGTGAAAAGGTCAGGGTTCCATAGCCGCAGGCAGAACAGTTGAAACTGGAGCAGCAGCACGGCCAGGTGGACTGGGGACAGCAAGGAGTCATCAGGCCAGGTAGTCCTGAGGCATGATCCTAGGGCTCTGGTACTCCGAAAGAGAGAAAGAAAGAGAGAAAGAGAGAATTAGAGAGAGCATTCTTAAATTCACACAGGACACCGGATAAGACAAGAGAAATACTCCAGATATAACAGACTGACCCTAGCCCCCAGACACATAAACTACTGCAGCATAAATACTGGAGGCTGAGACAGGAGGGGTCAGGAGACACTGTGGCCCCATCCGATGATACCCCCGGACAGGGCCAAACAGGCAGGATATAACCTCACCCACTTTGCCAAAGCACAGCCCCCACACCACTAGAGGGATATCTTCATCCACCAACTTACCATCCTGTGACACGGCCGAGTATAGCCCATGGTAATGGTTGATTCTAGCTGGTTTACATGCAGCTCTGTTGTTTTACAACCTGTTATCAATTAGCTATTTTAGGTTTAACTTTAGGAACCTTTTAGGTATTAATAAAGGTTTTTACAAAATGATTTGAAAAAACATTTAATTTGATAGCCATAGAAAAACATTGAATAAGACATTCATAAAAGACAGTCCCAAAAAAATAGTAGAAAATAAAGGCTTAGAAGTGTCTGTCCGAAAGCTCAGGGAATATATATATATATATATATATATATATATATATATATATATATACAGTATATAAGTGTCTTGTTTGAAGTTAACCCATACTTATTTCTGTTACTACCACCATACTTCCATACTTTTAATTTGTATGGGTGACCTTCAGACGAGACACTTGTGTGGGTCGTAGAGCAAAATGGAGAACGCAATCATGTTTGTGAGAATTATATTCCTTTATAGCCCAAACGGTTCAGACGTTACAGACAGAAGTTGGCACATGAGCATTACGGAGTTGGCACATGAGCGTTACGGAGTTGGCACATCAGCGTTACGGAGTTGGCACATCAGCGTTACCGAGTTGGCACATCAGCGTTACCGAGTTGGCACATCAGCGTTACTGAGTTGGCACATCAGCGTTACCGAGTTGGCACATGAGCGTTACCGAGTTGGCACATCAGCGTTACCGAGTTGGCACATGAGCGTTACCGAGTTGGCACATGAGCATTACCGAGTTGGCACATCAGCGTTACCGAGTTGGCACATGAGCGTTACTGAGTTGGCACATCAGCGTTACCGAGTTGGCACATGAGCATTACCGAGTTGGCACATGAGCGTTACCGAGTTGGCACATCAGCGTTACCGAGTTGGCACATGAGCGTTACCGAGTTGGCACATGAGCGTTACCGAGTTGGCACATCAGCGTTACCGAGTTGGCACATGAGCGTTACCGAGTTGGCACATCAGCGTTACCGAGTTGGCACATGAGCGTTACCGAGTTGGCACATGAGCATTACCGAGTTGGCACATGAGCATTACCGAGTTGGCACATGAGCGTTACCGAGTTGGCACATGAGCGTTACCGAGTTGGCACATCAGCGTTACTGAGTTGGCACATCAGCGTTACTGAGTTGGCACATCAGCGTTACCGAGTTGGCACATCAGCGTTACCGAGTTGGCACATGAGCGTTACCGAGTTGGCACATCAGCGTTACTGAGTTGGCACATCAGCGTTACCGAGTTGGCACATGAGCGTTACCGAGTTGGCACATCAGCGTTACCGAGTTGGCACATGAGCGTTACCGAGTTGGCACATGAGCGTTACCGAGTTGGCACATCAGCGTTACTGAGTTGGCACATGAGCGTTACCGAGTTGGCACATGAGCGTTACTGAGTTGGCACATGAGCGTTACTGAGTTGGCACATCAGCGTTACTGAGTTGGCACATCAGCGTTACCGAGTTGGCACATGAGCGTTACCGAGTTGGCACATCAGCGTTACCAAGTTGGCACATGAGCGTTACGGAGTTGGCACATCAGCGTTACCGAGTTGGCACATGAGCGTTACTGAGTTGGCACATGAGCGTTACCGAGTTGGCACATCAGCGTTACTGAGTTGGCACATCAGCGTTACTGAGTTGGCACATCAGCGTTACCGAGTTGGCACATCAGCGTTACTGAGTTGGCACATCAGCGTTACTGAGTTGGCACATCAGCGTTACTGAGTTGGCACATCAGCGTTACTGAGTTGGCACATCAGCGTTACTGAGTTGGCACATGAGCGTTACGGAGTTGGCACATCAGCGTTACCGAGTTGGCACATGAGCGTTACCGAGTTGGCACATGAGCATTACCGAGTTGGCACATGAGCATTACCGAGTTGGCACATGAGCGTTACCGAGTTGGCACATGAGCGTTACCGAGTTGGCACATCAGCGTTACTGAGTTGGCACATGAGCATTACCGAGTTGGCACATGAGCGTTACCGAGTTGGCACATGAGCATTACCGAGTTGGCACATGAGCGTTACCGAGTTGGCACATGAGCATTACCGAGTTGGCACATGAGCGTTACCGACTTGGCACATGAGCGTTACTGAGTTGGCACATGAGCGTTACCGAGTTGGCACATCAGCGTTACTGAGTTGGCACATCAGCGTTACCGAGTTGGCACATCAGCGTTACCGAGTTGGCACATGAGCGTTACCGAGTTGGCACATGAGCATTACCGAGTTGGCACATGAGCATTACCGAGTTGGCACATGAGCGTTACCGAGTTGGCACATCAGCGTTACCGAGTTGGCACATGAGCATTACCGAGTTGGCACATGAGCATTACCGAGTTGGCACATGAGCGTTACCGAGTTGGCACATCAGCGTTACCGAGTTGGCACATGAGCGTTACCGAGTTGGCACATGAGCGTTACCGAGTTGGCACATGAGCGTTACCGAGTTGGCACATGACCGTTACCGAGTTGGCACATGAGCATTACCGAGTTGGCACATGAGCGTTACTGAGTTGGCACATCAGCATTACCGAGTTGGCACATGAGCATTACCGAGTTGGCACATGAGCGTTACTGAGTTGGCACATGAGCGTTACCGAGTTGGCACATGAGCGTTACCGAGTTGGCACATGAGCGTTACCGAGTTGGCACATGAGCGTTACCGAGTTGGCACATCAGCGTTACCGAGTTGGCACATGAGCGTTACCGAGTTGGCACATGAGCGTTACCGAGTTGGCACATGAGCATTACCGAGTTGGCACATCAGCGTTACCGAGTTGGCACATGAGTGTTACCGAGTTGGCACATGAGCGTTACCGAGTTGGCACATGAGCGTTACTGAGTTGGCACATCAGCGTTACCGAGTTGGCACATGAGCGTTACCGAGTTGGCACATCAGCGTTACCGAGTTGGCACATGAGCGTTACCGAGTTGGCACATGAGCGTTACCGAGTTGGCACATCAGCGTTACCGAGTTGGCACATGAGCGTTACTGAGTTGGCACATGAGCGTTACCGAGTTGGCACATCAGCGTTACCGAGTTGGCACATCAGCGTTACCGAGTTGGCACATGAGCGTTACCGAGTTGGCACATGAGCGTTACCGAGTTGGCACATGAGCGTTACCGAGTTGACACATCAGCGTTACCGAGTTGGCACATGAGCGTTACCGAGTTGGCACATGAGCATTACCGAGTTGGCACATGAGCGTTACCGAGTTGGCACATCAGCGTTACCGAGTTGGCACATGAGCATTACCGAGTTGGCACATGAGCGTTACCGAGTTGGCACATGAGCGTTACCGAGTTGGCACATGAGCGTTACCGAGTTGGCACATCAGCGTTACCGAGTTGGCACATGAGCGTTACCGAGTTGGCACATGAGCGTTACCGAGTTGGCACATGAGCGTTACCGAGTTGGCACATGAGCATTACCGAGTTGGCACATGAGCATTACCGAGTTGGCACATGAGCATTACCGAGTTGGCACATCAGCATTACCGAGTTGGCACATCAGCGTTACCGAGTTGGCACATCAGCGTTACTGAGTTGGCACATCAGCGTTACTGAGTTGGCACATCAGCGTTACCGAGTTGGCACATGAGCATTACCGAGTTGGCACATGAGCGTTACCGAGTTGGCACATGAGCATTACCGAGTTGGCACATCAGCGTTACCGAGTTGGCACATCAGCGTTACTGAGTTGGCACATGAGCATTACCGAGTTGGCACATGAGCGTTACCGAGTTGGCACATGAGCATTACCGAGTTGGCACATCAGCGTTACCGAGTTGGCACATGAGCGTTACCGAGTTGGCACATCAGCATTACCGAGTTGGCACATGAGCGTTACGGAGTTGGCACATGAGCGTTACCGAGTTGGCACATGAGCGTTACTGAGTTGGCACATCAGCGTTACCGAGTTGGCACATGAGCGTTACCGAGTTGGCACATG
Organism: Salvelinus namaycush; assembly: GCF_016432855.1. NCBI lineage: Eukaryota > Metazoa > Chordata > Actinopteri > Salmoniformes > Salmonidae > Salvelinus > Salvelinus namaycush. The sequence goes on from NC_052323.1 coordinate 28,952,838, forward strand.
AGCATTACCGAGTTGGCACATGAGCGTTACCGAGTTGGCACATGAGCGTTACCGAGTTGGCACATCAGCATTACCGAGTTGGCACATGAGCGTTACCGAGTTGGCACATGAGCGTTACCGAGTTGGCACATGAGCGTTACCGAGTTGGCACATGCGCGTTACCGAGTTGGCACATCAGCGTTACCGAGTTGGCACATGAGCATTACCGAGTTGGCACATGAGCATTACCGAGTTGGCACATGAGCGTTACCGAGTTGGCACATCAGCGTTACTTAGTTGGCACATCAGCGTTACCGAGTTGGCACATCAGCATTACCGAGTTGGCACATGAGCATTACGGAGTTGGCACATGAGCGTTACCGAGTTGGCACATGAGCGTTACCGAGTTGGCACATCAGCGTTACCGAGTTGGCACATCAGCGTTACTGAGTTGGCACATCAGCGTTACCGAGTTGGCACATCAGCATTACCGAGTTGGCACATGAGCATTACGGAGTTGGCACATGAGCGTTACCGAGTTGGCACATCAGCATTACCGAGTTGGCACATCAGCGTTACTGAGTTGGCACATCAGCGTTACCGAGTTGGCACATCAGCGTTACTGAGTTGGCACATGAGCGTTACCGAGTTGGCACATGAGCGTTACCGAGTTGGCACATGAGCGTTACTGAGTTGGCACATGAGCGTTACTGAGTTGGCACATGAGCGTTACGGAGTTGGCACATGAGCGTTACGCAGTTGGCACATGAGCATTACCGAGTTGGCACATCAGCGTTACGGAGTTGGCACATGAGCGTTACGCAGTTGGCACATGCGCATTACCGAGTTGGCACATCAGCGTTACCGAGTTGGCACATGAGCATTACTGAGTTGGCACATCAGCGTTACCGAGTTGGCACATGAGCATTACCGAGTTGGCACATGAGCGTTACCGAGTTGGCACATCAGCGTTACCGAGTTGGCACATGAGCATTACCGAGTTGGCACATCAGCGTTCAGACGAGTCCCGTGGGGCTTGTGGCAGTTGTGGAAAAAGTACCCAATTGTCACACTGGAGTAAACGTAAACATCTACAGGAGTACAATTCTAAAAGTATTAGGTTTAAAAATAAACTTAAGTATCTAAAGTAAATGTAATTGCTAAAATATTCTTAAGTATCAAAAGTACAATGAATAGTATAAATCTTTTCAAATTCCTTTTATTAAGCAAACCAGATGGCACCATCTGTAAAGTAAAGTACAGATACCACAAAAAACTACTTAAAGTACCTCACACCACTGGCTTGAGGGAGTCGTAGAGAAAAACGGAGAACACCATCGTGAAAGTCTCCCCTTTCCGTAAAGTGGTCATAGTTTATAGGATGAACTGAACGGATGCTACAGACATTTTACTTGAGAAGACAGATTTTCGTGATGTCTCTTGGTCCTGATAAACACCGATGTAGCTCGGCCACCTTCCACCGCAGATGCGGAAGGCAAACCGTAGTGGATGTAGTAAATAGACACGCAGCCCATTCCCCCCCCCAAAAAAATTTCTTCTTGATTGATTTTTATTGGGATTTTGTTTATTATTTATGTGCGTCAATAGACTGTTCAGGATTTCTAACAGATTATGAGTTATGAATTTACTGCCGCTAGTCTGCACTACACTTTATATCTGTGGCTATGTTCCAAAAGGCCCTGGTCAAAAGTAGTGCACTATATAGGGAATAGGATGGTATTTAGGATGTAGCTCAGTCACTGCTTCTAATTCTAGAGAAGCCCAGAGATATGTAGATTAAACAGGAACCGAAATTGCTTACACATAATCAATTTGTGAGGAAATGAGGAAAGCATATTAAAAGATATATACGCTGAATAATTAAATTCAATTATCTGTTCAAAATGAAAGAATAGACTGGAAAGCAATATTTGCTAAATTTCTTCACATTAAATCATTGTGCATTTTTCCTCACGTGATACAATTAGTCTAATATATTCATTAAAGCTTTTTAACCCATATTTAACGCAGTGGGCTTCCACATGTTTAGCTGACAGGTTTAAGTGTGAAGTAGTATCCGTAAGTGCATTGGATGGGATTGGAACCCTCATTCACTCAGTCAACTGTAATTTAATCTCAACAATGTAAGCGAAGCATTTCACTGTACTTGTGCATGTGACACATAAAACTAGAAACCTGAACACACCCCCTCGACCCTAAATGCCACCCTCATGTTCTATATAGTGCACTACTTTTGACCAGATCTCAATGGACCCTGGTCAAAAGTAGTAAACTAATTAGGGAATAGGGTACCATTTTGGATGCACAAACCTCTCTTTCAATTAGCTCTGGGGAAAGGAACCCTTATCCCTCATGTCTTGACTATGACTTTCATCTACAGCTCTTTGGTTTTACAGGTCCCTAACTTATTGTACACTATAGCTACATCACTTCCTCTGGGGTTTGATTTTACAGGTCCCTAACTTGTTGTATAGCTACATCACTTCCTCTGGGGTTTGATTTTACAGGTCCCTAACTTGTTGTATAGCTACATCACTTCCTCTGGGGTTTGATTTTACAGGTCCCTAACTTATTGTACACTATAGCTACATCACTTCCTCTGGGGTTTGATTTTACAGGTCCCTAACTTGTTGTATAGCTACATCACTTCCTCTGGGGTTTGATTTTACAGGTCCCTAACTTGTTGTATAGCTACATCACTTCCTCTGGGGTTTGATTTTACAGGTCCCTAACTTGTTGTATAGCTACATCACTTCCTCTGGGGTTTGATTTTACAGGTCCCTAACTTGTTGTATAGCTACATCACTTCCTCTGGGGTTTGATTTTACAGGTCCCTAACTTGTTGTATAGCTACATCACTTCCTCTGGGGTTTGATTTTACAGGTCCCTAACTTGTTGTATAGCTACATCACTTCCTCTGGGGTTTGATTTTACAGGTCCCTAACTTGTTGTATAGCTACATCACTTCCTCTGGGGTTTGATTTTACAGGTCCCTAACTTGTTGTATAGCTACATCACTTCCTCTGGGGTTTGATTTTACAGGTCCCTAACTTGTTGTATAGCTACATCACTTCCTCTGGGGTTTGATTTTACAGGTCCCTAACTTGTTGTATAGCTACATCACTTCCTCTGGGGTTTGATTTTACAGGTCCCTAACTTGTTGTATAGCTACATCACTTCCTCTGGGGTTTGATTTTACAGGTCCCTAACTTATTGTACACTATAGCTACATCACTTCCTCTGGGGTTTGATTTTACAGGTCCCTAACTTGTTGTATAGCTACATCACTTCCTCTGGGGTTTGATTTTACAGGTCCCTAACTTGTTGTATAGCTACATCACTTCCTCTGGGGTTTGATTTTACAGGTCCCTAACTTATTGTACACTATAGCTACATCACTTCCTCTGGGGTTTGATTTTACAGGTCCCTAACTTGTTGTATAGCTACATCACTTCCTCTGGGGTTTGATTTTACAGGTCCCTAACTTGTTGTATAGCTACATCACTTCCTCTGGGGTTTGATTTTACAGGTCCCTAACTTGTTGTATAGCTACATCACTTCCTCTGGGGTTTGATTTTACAGGTCCCTAACTTGTTGTATAGCTACATCACTTCCTCTGGGGTTTGATTTTACAGGTCCCTAACTTGTTGTATAGATACATCACTTCCTCTGTGGTTTGATTTTACAGGTCCCTAACTTGTTGTATAGCTACATCACTTCCTCTGGGGTTTGATTTTACAGGTCCCTAACTTGTTGTATAGCTACATCACTTCCTCTGGGGTTTGATTTTACAGGTCCCTAACTTGTTGTATAGCTACATCACTTCCTCTGGGGTTTGATTTTACAGGTCCCTAACTTGTTGTATAGCTACATCACTTCCTCTGGGGTTTGATTTTACAGGTCCCTAACTTGTTGTATAGCTACATCACTTCCTCTGGGGTTTGATTTTACAGGTCCCTAACTTGTTGTATAGCTACATCACTTCCTCTGGGGTTTGATTTTACAGGTCCCTAACTTGTTGTATAGATACATCACTTCCTCTGTGGTTTGATTTTACAGGTCCCTAACTTGTTGTATAGCTACATCACTTCCTCTGGGGTTTGATTTTACAGGTCCCTAACTTGTTGTATAGCTACATCACTTCCTCTGTGGTTTGATTTTACAGGTCCCTAACTTGTTGTATAGCTACATCACTTCCTCTGGGGTTTGATTTTACAGGTCCCTAACTTGTTGTATAGATACATCACTTCCTCTGGGGTTTGATTTTACAGGTCCCTAACTTGTTGTATAGCTACATCACTTCCTCTGGGGTTTGATTTTACAGGTCCCTAACTTGTTGTATAGCTACATCACTTCCTCTGGGGTTTGATTTTACAGGTCCCTAACTTGTTGTATAGCTACATCACTTCCTCTGGGGTTTGATTTTACAGGTCCCTAACTTGTTGTATAGCTACATCACTTCCTCTGGGGTTTGATTTTACAGGTCCCTAACTTGTTGTATAGATACATCACTTCCTCTGGGGTTTGATTTTACAGGTCCCTAACTTGTTGTATAGCTACATCACTTCCTCTGGGGTTTGATTTTACAGGTCCCTAACTTGTTGTATAGCTACATCACTTCCTCTGGGGTTTGATTTTACAGGTCCCTAACTTGTTGTATAGATACATCACTTCCTCTGGGGTTACGGCTGATATTCATCCATTTCAAGATGATTCATCTTTAATACAAGTAAAACAAAGTATGGTGGACTCGTACGTTTGAGGGGGGATATTTTGTTGAAATATATTTTACACAACCAATGTTTGTTTGTTGGTTAGACGAAGAATAGGAACAGTGTATTTCAAGGTTATTTCTCTCATAATAAGTCCTTACCGTTCATTGACACTGTGCAGCCTTCAACAGACAACAGACACACACAGACACACAGAGACACAGAGACACAGAGACACAGAGACACAGAGACACAGAGACACAGAGACACAGAGACACAGAGACACAGAGACACAGAGACACAGACACACAGAGACACAGAGACACAGAGACACAGAGACACAGAGACACAGAGACACAGAGACACAGAGATACAGAGATACAGAGACACAGAGATACAGAGATACAGAGACACAGAGACACAGAGACACAGAGACACAGAGACACAGAGATACAGAGACACAGAGACACAGAGATACAGAGATACAGAGTCACAGAGACACAGAGACACAGAGACACATAGATACAGAGACACAGAGACACAGAGACACAGAGACACAGAGATACAGAGACACAGAGACACAGAGACACAGAGACACAGAGACACAGAGACACAGAGACACAGAGTCACAGAGATACAGAGATACAGAGTCACAGAGACCTCCATGCTACAGGGGCATCGGCACCAGTATCAATTCCTGAGGCAAGCCCAGTGAGCCGGTCCGATCCGGGGTCAAATCCAAGGGTGTGCATGCCCCGGTACTAACAGCGCAGCTGGTGTGGGTCTGTGTGGGTCTGGAGGAGTTCAGGGACGTAGGGGTCCAGTCTGTTTAGGGCTTATGTCTGAGGCACCATGAAAAGAGAAACAAAGACACAATGCCACATGCTGACTATGTCCAGTTGGTGGATGTTGGATGAGGGCAATGTTGAACGAATTCAACAAACAGCATAGCTGTTTTGACGTAGGTACGTGCATGCACACAACTCATTGTATATATGTATCTATACACCCTCTATATAATCTGTATTCTACCTGTATATAACCTGTATACGCCCTGTATATAACCTGTATACACCCTGTATATAACCTGTATACACACTGTATATAACCTGTATATACCCTGTATATAACCTGTATACACCCTGTATATAACCTGTATACACACTGTATATAACATATATACACCCTGTATATAACCTGTATACACCCCGTATATAACATGTATACACCCTGTATATAACCTGTAGAGACCCTGTATATAACCTGTATACACACTGTATATAACATGTATACACCCTGTATATAACCTGTATACACCCCGTATATAACATGTATACACCCTGTATATAACCTGTAGAGACCCTGTATATAACATGTATACACCCTGTATATAACCTGTAGAGACCCTGTATATAACCTGTATACACACTCTATATAACCTGTATACGCCCTGTATATAACCTGTATACACCCTGTATATAACCTGTAGAGACCCTGTATATAACCTGTATACACACTGTATATAACCTGTAGAGACCCTGTATATAACCTGTATACACACTGTATATAACCTGTATATACCCTGTATATAACCTGTATACACCCTGTATATAACCTGTATTAACCCTGTATATAACCTGTATACACCCTGTATATAACCTGTATAAAACCTGTATATAACCTGTATACACCCTGTATATAACCTGTATACTCCATGTTCTGTATATAACCTGTATACACCCTGTATATAACCTGTATTAACCCTTTGTATAACCTGTATACACCCTGTATATAACCTGTATACACCCTGTATATAACCTGTATACACCCCGTATATAACCTGTATACACCCCGTATATAACATGTATACACCCCGTATATAACCTGTATACACCCCGTATATAACCTGTATACACCCTGTATATAACCTGTATACACCCTGTATATAATCTGTATAAACCCTGTATATAACCTGTATACACCCTGTATATAACCTGTATACTCCATGTACTGTATACACCCTGTATATAACCTGTATACACCCTGTAAATAACCTTTATATACTCTGTATATAACCTGTATAACCTGTAAAAAATTGCTGTTTTCACATGTTGAGCTATATTTTCACATGTATTAAATGTTAATTATCACCAGCTGTATTCACCACACATGTGAAATGTGTAGTTTCAGAGGTAAAAAACATTAACTTTAGAATCGGATTTGCAGCTTTACTCTTTATTTTTTTTGCAATACTACACATTTTGTTTTCAACTTTAGACATTTCGCTTGATATTAATGGCACAAAAAGTAATTCACTCACTAGAGAATTGAAACACTATTACTTGAAAGAATAACAACTTGTTGTCCCTGCCATCGTTTTGGCCAAAAGCTGAGGTATAGGGCTGGAGAAATGCAACCACTCTCAAATCCATAGATGGATACAAGGACTGACCATCCGTTATATCAACATGATAGTTGTAACAGCTTTTAGGCTACAGTGTGTACTTTGCTAACAAACATTGAAGTAAATGTGAAACTGCAAATTAGATTTTCACTTTCACATGTGGAATTGCAAGTGTTCACATTTGAAAAACAATCCACAAACTCCAATCTTATATCTTTGGTTTTTACCCTGGCCTTTGCTTTCACATGTGACATTTTCAAGGGTCAGAAACGTGGTTTTCGGACACGTATTAAGTTTCATGTGTTGATTTTTTACATGATTATGTTCAACACTTCCAGCTACATTTGGTCTCCCATACAGGGACTGACCAGGACCAACTAGGTACCGACCAGGACCATGATGGGACGGACCAGGACCAACTAGGGACTGACCAGGACCATCTAGGGACCGACCAGGACCAACTAGGGACTGACCAGGACCATCCAGGGACCAACCAGGACCATCCAGGGACCGACCAAGACCAACTAGGGACCAACCAGGACCAACTAGGTACCGACCAGGACCAACTAGGGACTGACCAGGACCATCCAGGGACCGACCAGGACCAACTAGGGACTGACCAGGACCAACTAGGGACTGACCAGGACCATCCAGGGACCGACCAGGACCAACTAGGGACTGACCAGGACCATCTAGGGACCGACCAGGACCAACTAGGGACTGACCAGGACCATCCAGGGACCAACCAGGACCATCCAGGGACCGACCAAGACCAACTAGGGACCAACCAGGACCATCCAGGGACCGACCAGGACCAACTAGGGACTGACCAAGACCATCCAGGGACTGACCAGGACCATCCAGGGACCGACCAGGACCATCCAGGGACTGACCAGGACCATCCAGGGACCGACTAGGACCATCCAGGGACTGACCAGGACCATCCAGGGACCGACTAGGACCATGATGGGACGGACCAGGACCATCCAGGGACCGACAAGGACCATCCAGGGACCGACCAGGACCATCCAGGGACCGACCAGGACCATACAGGTACTGACCAGGACCATCCAGGGACCGACCTGGACCATCTAGGGACCGACAAGGACCAACTAGGGACTGACCAGGACCATCCAGGGACTGACCAGGACCAACTAGGGACCAACCAGGACCATCCAGGGACCGACTAGGACCATCCAGGGACCAACCAGGACCATCCAGGGACCGACCAGGACTAACTAGGGACAGACCAGGACCATCCAGGGACAGACCAGGACCATCCAGGGATCGACCAGGACCATGAAGGGACGGACCAGGACCAATTAGGGACTGACCAGGACCATCCAGGGACTGACCAGGACTATCCAGGGACTGACCAGGACCATCCAGGGACCGACCAGGACCATCCAGGGACTGACCAGGACCATCCAGGGACCATCCAGAGACTGACCAGGGCCAACTAGGGACCAACCAGGACCATCCAGGGACCGACCAGGACCAACTAGGGACTGACCAAGACCATCCAGGGACTGACCAGGACCATCCAGGGACCGACCAGGACCGACCACGACCATCTAGGGACTGACCAGGACCATCCAGGGACCAACCAGGACCATCCAGGGACCGACCAGGACCATCTAGGGACCGACCAGGACCATCCAGGGACAGACCAAGACCAACTAGGGACAGACCAGAACCATCCAGGGACTGACCAGGACCATCCAGGGACCGACCAGGACCAACTAGGGACTGACCAGGACCATCCAGGGACCGACCAGGACCAACTAGGGACCAACCAGGACCATCCAGGGACCGACCAGGAGCATCCAGGGACCAACCAGGACCATCCAGGGACCAACTAGGACCATCCAGGGACCGACCAGGACCATCCAGGGACCGACCAGGACCATCCAGGGACCAACCAGGACCATCCAGGGACAGACCAGGACCAGCCCTGCTTAGCTTCAGAGGCAAACCATTAGTGGGATGCAGGGTTCAATGTTGCTGGAATGAATGTGCCAAAACTTGCAACTGGAACCAAAAAAATGTGCCCTTTTTTTAAAGGCACACACACACACACACACACACACACACACACACACACACACACACACACACACACACACACACACACACACACACACACACACACACACAAACACACACACACACACACACACACACACACACACACACACACACACACATTTAACATTCATTCAGTGCTGCAATATGTAAAGAAAATGGTGGTTAAAATGACAATGGTATTTTGACAGTTAATTTGGCACTGCTGTCCAGTTAAAATGTGTGATAGTTTCCCTAATGTGTAGTTTGAATTGTGGCAGTATATCCTAGGACCAATTGACATTTAGTAGCCTGCATGAGACTCTGAGGACACATTCTGATCTGTCTCATTCCTATGCAATCCCAAAATATCCATCTGGGAATTGTTTTTGTTGCTAGGGGCGATAAAAATCATCAGAAGTAATTTCCCATCTCAGAGCAGTCCCAGTCCCAGTCCCAGTCCCAGTCCCAGTCCCAGTCCCAGCCTCAGTCCCAGTCCCAGTCCCAGTCCCAGTCCCAGTCCCAGTCCCAGTCCCAGTCCCAGTCCCAGTACCAGTCTCAGACTCAGTCACAGTCTCAGTCTCAGTCCCAGTCCCAGTCCCAGTCTCAGTCCCAGCCTCAGTCCCAGCCTCAGTCCCAGCCTCAGTCCCAGCCTCAGTCCCAGTCTCAGTCCCAGCCTCAGTCCCAGCCTCAGTCCCAGCCTCAGTCCCAGTCCCAGTCCCAGTCCCAGTCCCAGTCCCAGTCCCAGTCCCAGTCCCAGTCCCAGTCCCAGTCCCAGCCTCAGCCTCAGTCCCAGCCTCAGTCCCAGTCTCAGCCTCAGTCCCAGCCTAAGTCCCAGCCTAAGTCCCAGCCTAAGTCCCAGTCTCAGCCTCAGTCCTAGCCTCAGTCCCAGCCTCAGTCCCAGCCTCAGTCCCAGCCTCAGTCCCAGTCCCAGCCTCAGTCCCAGCCTCAGTTCCAGCCTCAGTCCCAGCCTCAGCCTCAGTCCCAGCCTCAGTCCCAGCCTCAGTCCCAGCCTCAGTCCTAGCCTTGTATACCGTGTTTTATCCCACATAGATAATCAGCAAAAGCTTGTATGAATCTAGTTTCTCTCCTGAAAGCTTATGTTTGGTTGACAACGGTCTGGGTTGCTATGTCTGGGGAATTCCTGCTCTGTGGTGGGTCAGTTCGTAATGATACCATGCTTACGGAAAAAACATATTTTAAATGGAAAGAGACAACAGCGACCGTTGGATTCCTCCAGGGTTCTGTAGCCTTTCGGTTTAGAGTGTAGGTATGGAAGCTTGTTAAAATATTACATGTATAGTTATTATGCTGCTGCTACCGCTCACTGTCGATCATTAGCTATACACCACAGAGAGAGACCGTCTTAAATCTGACCCTATCTGTTTAAGCTTTAAGTAGACCGTACAGCGTCCACATCCCATTGCAATTAATGAGAGTCCGATACCTCCTCCCCATGTTCCCGTCCACTTGTTATGCAGCGACAATAAAGAAGTCAGTCTTATGTCTCTCCACTTTACCAATCTGAGGACTAACCAAGGCATCTGCTACATAGAAATACTTCTCTGTTCTTTGTAGTCTAGTTCAACCTGACAATGTTAACTCAAACTGGTTTTCCTGCATCTCAACCTGCCCCCCCACACCACACACACACGCACACACATAATCTGTAGCACATCTGTAGGGTAATGCATTGTGACTGATAAATCACTAATTTGGCCAGAGCTCATATCCAACACGGCTAATTTAAGTCTGTGATCATCGACTACCAACGCCTGGCATAGCAATGCTGCCCCCCAGTGCCTGTTCCCACCAGCCAGCCAGCCAGCCAGCCAGCCAGCCAGCCAGCCAGCCAGGCAGCCAGCCTTGCCTTAGTGTAGTGTGTTTTGAAGTTTAAGCATATCAGTTTTAGATAGGCTACTCTAGAATCTGTCTTCACAAAAAGATTTTACATTTCTCTTCCCTCTCCGATTACCTTTTTCGAGGTAGTTTTATTGCGTGCAAAATGCAGTAATTACACCAAAAACTCCTGGATTATATTCAAAAGGAAAAAGAGCAACTCATTCTCCATTCAGACTGTGTCATTGTTCAGAGACTGAGTCAGCTTAAAGCTTGTTGCCTGTGATTTTAAAGCTCTGGATATGCATCTGGCAACTACCCAGAAGAATGCCATCCCTCCCTTCCCCAAATTCTTCAAAGTGCATTTATTTTACCCTCTCTCTCTCTCTCTCTCTCTCTCTCTCTCTCTCTCTCTCTCTCTCTCTCTCTCTCTCTCTCTCTCTCTCTCTCTCTCTCTCTCTCTCTCTCTCTCTCTCTCTCTCTCTCTCTCTCTCTCTCTCTCTCTCTCTCTCTCTCTCTCTCTCTCTCTCTCTCTCTCTCTCTCTCTCTCTCTCTCTCTCTCTCTCTCTCTCTCTCTCTCTCTCTCGGCAGCCTCTCTGGCTTTCTAGTGGTTCAGTGACAGCCGTTCCAGAACTGACGATGATTGCAATTGGCTATAACAGAAAAGCTGTTATTGACTTGTTTGGATGACAGTTATTAGGCCTAGTACAAAGACCTAGTACAAACTGTACATCTCCCCCACTAGTCTGTACATCGACGGGAATGGATGTGGAAGTGTATGCTGCACTAACGAATAGGTGCTTTGCAATGATTCCATCATCCCATCATAAATATTAAATGTAGCTTTGCCCTTGGTTACCTTTGCTGCCAGCCAGCTAGAGCCAGAACCTTTGTCATATATACCATAGCGTTTTTTTTTTTTTTTTACTTGTTGACAAGGAGACAGTAGGGGGCATTTCAAAGGGAGCTCATGGCTTTGTAGTGAGCCAAAGGCTTAGTTCCAAATGGCACCATATTCCCTACACAGGACACTACTTTGAACAGAGCCAAATGGCACCATATTCCCTACACAGGACACTACTTTGAACAGAGCAAAATGGCACCATATTCCCTACATAGGGCACTAATTTGACCAGAGCCAAATGGCACCATATTCCCTACATAGGGCATTAATTTGACCAGAGCCAAATGGTACCATATTCCCTACATAGGGCACTACTTTGAACAGAGGTGGCTCTGGTCAACAATAGTGCACTGTATAGGGAATCACTGTATAGGGAATAGAAAGCCGTTTGGGACAGAGTCCTAGAGGCTTTTGAGGTGGACTGCCAATGACGTCTATTTCCAGCTATATGATGATGATAGATGGCTTGTCAGCCAATTATCTATAGCCATGTTGTAGAGGGCGTTTTTAGGAGTGACCAACCTAACCTTAACATCGCATCTCATTCTTGTCTGACATATGATAAAGGAATACTAAGTTAAGAGCCTTTTGTCCAATCTAAGACAATGGCAATGTAAGAAATGGCACCCTATTCCCTACCTAGTGCACTACTTCTGAACCGAGCCCTATGGTGTCACCATGCAGCTCGTAGCCAAAGAGATACATAGAGTGGTAGCATCATTACCACTACTAGCCAAAGAGATACATAGAGTGGTAGCATCATTACCACTACTAGCCAAAGAGATACATAGAGTGGTAGCATCATTACCACTACTAGACAAAGAGATACATAGGGTGGTAGCATCATTACCACTACTAGCCAAAGAGATACATAGAGTGGTAGCATCATTACCACTACTAGCCAAAGAGATACATAGAGTGGTCGCATCATTACCACTACTAGACAAAGAGATACATAGGGTGGTAGCATCATTACCACTACTAGCCAAAGATATACATAGGGTGGTAGCATCAGTACCACTACCAGCCAAAGAGATACATAGAGTGGTAGCATCAGTACCACTACCAGCCAAAGAGATACATAGGGTGGTAGCATCAGTACCACTACCAGCCAAAGAGATACATAGGGTGGTAGCATCAGTACCACTACTAGCCAAAGAGATACATAGAGTGGTAGCATCAGTACCACTACTTAAAGTATCTTAGTTTTATTAGGATCATTGTTGCCCTTTATGGTTTATTAAACTCACTCACCACTCCCAAACTATATAGAGGTTTTACTCTGTCTGCGTCTCCAGTGGTGCGCTATTTCCTTCACTACTTTGTACCAGTGGGCTCTGGTTAAAAAAGTGCAATATATACGGACTATTGTGTAATTTAGGATTCAGCCTCTGACTCGGTGGACAGTAAATGACAGTGTAAATACACCCCACACATTTCTCACGTCGGGGGAAGACCTGGAGCTGTAAAACACTGATAGAGCAATATTCCTTTCCTCCCCTGAGTTAGAGAGTAATGTCGTCCCCCCCCCCACCCCCCCGTGAGGAGCGCGGCTAGCAGCAGCTGCTTCACAACCCACCCTGCCCTCTCTGTGACTTGGCATTAAAGATCAACTTCTAGACAGCAATGCCTCATCAGTGGCGGCGGCAGACCTTTTTATTGTCCGAGCCCTGACCAACAACAATTAACGACTCCCTATGGTTCCCTAAACCTGAATCACCCAGAGAGAGAGGGAGGCAAGGGAAGCACAGCCAGCAGACAGCCAGCAACCAGCCAGCAGCCAGCCACAGCCATCCACCGCACAGCCCCCCAGGCTCCAGAGGCATAATTAATCTCCCATAGCACCACACTTGTATAAATGACCAGCAGCTAGGAGTAGGCAGATACAAATAAAGGTGATTTAGCCCAAAAAGATGCTGAGGGATGGCTCTCATTAGTCCTGACTGGAAGACCAACGTCGAGATTTAACTGAGAGGAATTCCTGGCCATTAGCGGCATGGCAGCATGTGTATTGATAGGTTTTTAATAAGACTCCACATTAATGGTTATCATGAGTGAGTGGGTTTATGGTAATGGGAAAGGGCAGAGGAGAGGAAAGGAAGTCTCAAATGTGCTTTTTGTCAAAATCATGCTTAACTCTCCTCTTTCTCCTCTCTCTCTCTCTAGCTCTCTCTCTCTCGCTTTAGAAGCTAGTGGGTTCTAATTTGTAGACGTGTTCCTTACAGAGGACTAACTATTCAACACTTTCACACAAGGAAAGCTGTGTAGTCTGCACTCCAAATGTTCCGTACTATGTAAGCGAATAGAACGTTGATAAAGGCAACAAAAAAAAGAATTTAATTGAGTGACATGAATGAGGGTGAGTGTCAGAGATGAACAGAGCCGCAGGGATGAAGAGTGTCTCGTGTGAGCAGAAGAGAGGAAGTGAAGAAAGTCTTCATTTCCCTGCTATTAATCAGTGGGACTAATTCTCCCCTGTTCTATTTTAACCCTGCAGTGTCGCTGCCTCCAAGTCTCTCTAATTGAAATATTAGCAGCAAGTTAAATATATGAAGACAATTTAATCAGAAAGTTCTCGTTCTTTCTGTCTTTCTTTCTTTTTTTCGGGGGGGGGTGGTTTGTTTTCCCACATGTCCTTGAGATCTTTCCATTAACAGAGTTAGTTGAGGGATCAATTTAGAATGTTTTTTTTTCTTAAATAACATGACAACTCTATTGCCTCAATGACGAAGGTTTCAAGATTGACCTTATACACGAATGTGAACTTTGCAGATGGAGAGTCAGTTGTCTGTCTATCTGTCAGTGATCTTTTTCACTCCTTCACCTTCCCTTTCACTAGCGAAGATCTTGAATTATTAGTCATGTAACAGCACTGTTGGGAGTAAGGAAAAGCTGTACAGTGACTTCAGAAAGTACTCGTACCCCTTGACTTATTCCACATTTTACAGCCAAAATTAAAAAAGGATTGAATATTTTTTTTCTCACCCATCTTACATACATTACCCCATAATTACAAAGTGAAACCATGTTTTCAGAATTTATTTGCAAATGTATTGAAAATTAAATATAGAAATATATAATTTACATAAGTATTTACACCCCTGAGTCAAATGTACAGCTTTGAGTCGTCTTGGGTATGTCTGAATCAGCTTTGAGTCGTCTTGGGTATGTCTTTATCAGCTTTGAGTCGTCTTGGGTATGTCTGTATCAGCGTTGAGTCATCTTGGGTATGTCTGTATCAGCTTTGAGTCGTCTTGGGTATGTCTGTATCAGCTTTGAGTAGTCTTGGTTATGTCTGTATCAGCTTTGAGTCGTCTTGGGTATGTCTGTATCAGCTTTGAGTCGTCTTGGGTATGTCTGTATCAGCTTTGAGTCGTCTTGGGTATGTCTGTATCAGCTTTGAGTCGGCGGTGAACAGCAATCTTCAAGTCTTTTTAATGGGATTCAAGTCTGGGCTTTGGCTAGGCCACTCAAGGACTTTCACATTCTTGTTCTGAAGCCATTCCAGTGTTGCTTTGGCTGAATGCTTGGGGTCACTGCCATGTTGGAATGTAGTAAATCTCTGACTCAGTCTAAGGTTGTTAGCTGTCTGAAGTAGGTTTTCTCATCAAGGATTTGCCAGTAATTGGCTCCATTCATTGTTCCCTGCCGCTGAAAAGCATCCTAATAGCATGATGCTGGCCCCACTGTGCTTCACGGTAGGGATGGTGTTCGATGGGTGATGAGCTGTGCCTGTATTTCTCCAGACATAGTGCTTTGCAATCAGGCCAAAGAGTTACATCTTTGTCTCATCAGACCACATAATATTTTGCCTTATGCTCACAAAGTCTTTTAGGTGCCTTTTGGCAGACTCCAGGCGTGCTGTCATGGAACTTTTTCTCAGGAGTGGCTTCCATCTGGCCACTCTCGCATAAAGCACAGATTGGTGAAGTGCTTTAGAGACTGTTGTCTTTCTGGCAGGTTCTTCCCTTTCAGCCAAGGAACTCTGTAGTTCTGTCAGAGTGGTCATTTGATTCTTGGTCACCTCCCTGACCAAACTCCTTCTTGCCCAGGTTGCTAAGTTTAGTCAGACGGCCAGAGATCCTGTAGTTCCATATCTTTTCCATTTCCCAGTGACGGAGACCACTGTGCTCTTGGAAACATTTCAACACTCTACAAATTGTTTTATACCCTTCCCCAGATATACGCATCATCACAAATCTATCTCAGAGATCTACGGACAGGTCCTTGGACTTCATGGCTTGGTTTCTGCTCTGACGTACACTGTCACCCTGTGGGACCTTACATAGACAGGTGTGTTTCTTTTTAGATCGTGTCCAAACTATTTAATATGCCACAGGTGGACTCCAAGTTTGAATGACATCTCAAGGATAATCAAAGTAAATTGGATTCACCTAAACTCAATTTGGAGTGTCATAGCAAAGGTGTGTGAATGCTTACAGCATCAGTCAAACATTTGGATACACCTACTCATTCAAGGGGTTTTCTTAATTTTCTAACTTTTTTTTAATTTTTACAAATGATAGTCCCACTAAGTGCAAACCAGATTGGATGGCGTATCGCTACAGAATGCTGTGGTAGCCATGCTAGTTAAGTGTGCCTTGACTTCTAAATATATCACAGACAGTGTCACCAGCAAAGCACCCCCACACCATCACACCTCCTCCTCCATGCTTCACGGTGGGAACCACACATGCGGAGATCATCTGTTCACCTACTCTGCGTCTCACAAAGACACGGTGGTTTGAACCAAAAATCTCAAATTTGGACTCATCAGACCAAAGGAAACCGGTGTAATGCCCATTGCTCGTGTTTCTTGGCAAGCAAGTATCTTCTTCTTCTTATGTGTGTCCTTTAGTAGGGGGTTCTTTGCAGCAATTCGATCATGAAGGCCTGATTGACGCAGTCTCCTCTAAACAGTTGATATTGAGCTGTGTCTGTTAATTGAACTCTGTGAATGTAACGCTTGTCGTGGTTGGAAGAAGAGGAGGACCAAATGCGCAGCGTGGTAAGTGTCCATATTGTTTTGTTACGAAATAATGAACACTGAACAAGAACAAGAAAACGAAAAAACGAACACTCCTGTACGGTGAAACAAAAACACAGAACAGAAAATAATCACCCACAAAACACAATGAAAAACAGGGTACCTAAATATGGCTCCCAATCAGAGACAACGACTGACACCTGCCTCTGATTGAGAACCATACTAGGCCAAACACAGAGAAATAGAACAATAGAACAAAACATAGAAAAAACAACATAGAATGCCCACCCCAACTCACGCCCTGACCAAACTAAAATAAAGACATAACACAGGAACTAAGGTCAGCACGTGATAGTCCACCCCCCCCAAAGGTGCGGACTCCGGCCGCAAAACCTGATCCTATAGGGGAGGGTCTGGGTGGGCATTTGCCGCGGTGGCGGCTCTGGAGCGGGACGAGGACCCCACTCCACCATAGTCTCGGCCCACTTCTGTGACACCTTAGGAGCGGCGACCCTCGTCACCGACCCTGGATTGGAGACCCTAGTAAAGGGCACCACTGGACTGAGGGGCGCCTCTGGACTGACGGGCGCCTCCGGACTGAAGGGCGGCTCAGGCGGCTCCTGACTGAAGGACGGCTCAGGCGGCTCCTGACTGAAGGGCGGCTCAGGCGGGTCCTGACTGAAGGGCGGCTCAGACGGGTCCTGACTGAAGGGCGGCTCAGGCGGCTCAGGACTGAAGGGCGGCTCAGGCGGCTCAGGACAGATGGGCGGCTCAGGTGGCTCAGGACAGACGGGCGGCTCAGGACAGACGGGCGGCTCTGGCCTGGAGAGAGAACCTGGAGGGAGGAGACAGAGAGATAGCCTAGTGCATGGGGCTGCCACAGGACCCACCAGGCTGGGGAGACCTACAGGAGGCCTGGTGCTTGGAGGAGGCACCGGAAGGACCGGGCTGTGGGGGAGCACTGGAGCTCTGGTGCGCAGCCTTGGCACCACTCCCCCAGGCTGGATGACTACTCTAGCCCGGACCCTCCAGAGTGCAGGCACAGGTTGAACCAGGCTGTGGGTGAGCACTGGAGATCTAGTGCCTACTACACGCACCTCTCCCTTAGGCTCAACTCCCACATTCGCCCGGCACGAGCGGAGCGCAGGCATAGGACGCACTGCACCCTCCCAGCGCCCCGGAGACAGAGCACGCAGAGCCGGCGCAGGATACCCTGGACCGAAACGGCGTACCGGAGACCAGACATGCTGAGCAGGCACATTACGCCCTGGCTGGATGCCCAGAGTCGCATGACACTTTCGGGAGGCTGTCCTATAGCGCACCGGACTATGGACGTGTACTGGCGACACCATGCGCTTAACCGCATAACACGGTGCCTGACCAGTAACGCGCTGCTTACAATAAGCACGAGGAGTGAGCTCAGGTCTCCAACCTGACTCTGCCACACACCCCGTGTGCCCCCCCAAAATTTATTTGGGGCTGACTCTCGTGCCTGTTGCGCTGCCGTGTTCTTGTCACCAACTCCATTCTCCTGTATCCCTCCTCGCACTGTTCCATAGAATCCCAGGCGGGCTCCGGCACTCTCCCTGGATCGATCGACCACCTCTCTATTTCCTCCCAGGTTGTTACATAGTCCAGATTGCACTGCTCCAATTTACCACGCTGCTTGGTCCTTGGTTGGTGGGTGATTCTGTAACGCTTGTCGTGGTTGGAAGAAGAGGAGGACCAATGCGCAGCGTGGTAAGTGTCCATATTGTTTAAATACGAAATAATGAACACTGAACAAAAACAAGAAAACGAAAAAAGGAACACTCCTGTACGGTGAAACAAAAACACAGAACAGAAAATAATCACCCACAAAACACAATGAAAAATAGGCTACCTAAATATGGCTCCCAATCAGAGACAACGACTGACACCTGCCTCTGATTGAGAACCATACTAGGCCAAACACATAGGAATAGAACAATAGAACAAAACATAGAAAAAACAACATAGAAATCCCACCCCAACTCACGCCCTGACCAAACTAAAATATAGACATAACAAAGGAACTAAGGTCAGAACGTGACAGTGAAGCATTTATTCGGGAATCAATCCTAGGTGCAGTTAACTCTAATGAACTTATCCTCTGCAGGTAACTCTGGGTCTTCCTTTCCTGTGGCGGTCCTCATGAGAGCCAGTTTCATAGCTCTTGATGGTTTTTGTGGCTGCACTTGAAGAAACGTTCAAAGTTCTTGAAATGTTCCGGATTGACTGACCATCATGTCTTAAAGTCATGATGGACTGTCATTTCTCTTTGCTAATTTGAGCTGTTCTTGCTGTAATATGGATTTGGCATTTTACCAAATAGGGCTATCTTCTGTATTCCACCTCTACCTGGTCACAAAACAATTGATTGACTCGAACTCATTAAGAAGGAAAGAAATTCCACAAAATAACTTTTTACAAGGCACACGTGTTAATTGAAATGCAATAAAGAAAAACCATGGAATGAGTAGGTGTGTCCAAACTTTTGACTGGTTACTGTACGTAAATTAGATATTTCTCTATTTAATTTTCAATAAAATCGCAAACATTTCTAAAAACATGTTTGGACTTTGTCATTAGCTGTGTAGATGGGTGAGAAAAATCTATATATTCCATGAATTTGAATTCAGGCTGTAACACAACAACATGTGGAAGAGGTCAAGGGGTATGAATACTTCCTGAAGGCCCTGTATGTCTGACTGTGTGACTGTCAGGGGTATGAATACTTCCTGAAGGCCCTGTATGTCTGACTGTGTGACTGTCAGGGGTATGAATACTTCCTGAAGGCCCTGTATGTCTGACTGTGTGACTGTCAGGGGTATGAATACTTCCTGAAGGCCCAGTATGTCTGACTGTGTGACTGTCAGGGGTATGAATACTTCCTGAAGGCCCTGTATGTCTGACTGTGTGACTGTCAGGGGTATGAATACTTCCTGAAGGCCCTGTATGTCTGACTGTGTGACTGTCAGGGGTATGAATACTTCCTGAAGGCCCAGTATGTCTGACTGTGTGACTGTCAGGGTTGTGAATACTTCCTGAAGGCCCTGTATGTCTGACTGTGTGACTGTCAGGGGTATGAATACTTCCTGAAGGCCCTGTATGTCTGACTGTGTGACTGTCAGGGGTATGAATACTTCCTGAAGGCCCAGTATGTCTGACTGTGTGACTGTCAGGGGTATGAATACTTCCTGAAGGCCCTGTATGTCTGACTGTGTGACTGTCAGGGGTATGAATACTTCCTGAAGGCCCTGTATGTCTGACTGTGTGACTGTCAGGGGTATGAATACTTCCTGAAGGCCTTGTATGTCTGACTGTGTGACTGTCAGGGGTATGAATACTTCCTGAAGGCCCTGTATGTCTGACTGTGTGACTGTCAGGGGTATGAATACTTCCTGAAGGCCCTGTATGACTGACTGTGTGACTGTCAGGGGTATGAATACTTCCTGTAGGCCCTGTATGTCTGACTGTGTGACTGTCAGGGGTATGAATACTTCCTGTAGGCCCTGTATGTCTGACTGTGTGACTGTCAGGGGTATGAATACTTCCTGTAGGCCCTGTATGTCTGACTGTGTGACTGTCAGGGGTATGAATACTTCCTGAAGGCCCTGTATGTCTGACTGTGTGACTGTCAGGGGTATGAATACTTCCTGTAGGCCCTGTATGTCTGACTGTGTGACTGTCAGGGGTATGAATACTTCCTGTAGGCCCTGTATGTCTGACTGTGTGACTGTCAGGGGTATGAATACTTCCTGTAGGCCCAGTATGTCTGACTGTGTGACTGTCAATCAGAGTAGCATTCTGTTACTGACTTGGCAATATCTCACTGTATGTTGGACTGTATGTTGGACTGTATGTTAACTGTATGTTGGACTGTATGTTGGACTGTATGTTAACTGTATGTTGGACTGTATGTTGGACTGTATGTTAACTGTATGTTAGACTGTATGTTGGACTGTATGTTGGACTGTATGTTAACTGTATGTTGGACTGTATGTTAGACTGTATGTTGGACTGTATGTCAGACTGTATGTTAGACTGTATGTTAACTGTATGTTAACTGTATGTTAGAAGGGAGCGAGGGAGGGAGAGAGAGTAGAGAGAGAGGGAGGGAGAGAAGGGAGCGAGGGAGGGAGAGAGAGTAGAGAGAGAGGGAAGGAAAGAGAGATAGAAGAGAGGGGGGGAGAGGAGAGAGAGAGTTAGGGAGGGAGGGAGAAAGAGAGAAGGCTGTCATGTCTGTGATTACTTACTCTGTGCGTCCAAATTGTGATCCTGACCTTCCCCTATTGAATGCAATGTATTCACCTAGGCATCAACCCTGTGACACTCATCTTTTCCCATTGACTGCAATGTATTGACAAAAACATCAAGCCTGTGACACCCATATTTTACCACTGAATGCAATGTTATGAGAAAAACGTCAGCTACTGAGACATTTTACCTTTTTTTGCAAAAAAGCCTGAAAACATGCCAATATGTCTATGTTTTCAGGCTGATAATGGGCTGTGTTGATTGGTTCTCCGAAACACAAATTAAATTAAGTACATCAGCTGACGGTTACTGTTACACATTATTAATTTACCCAATTACACAGCCAGGATATTGATGAATCATCCACCAATAACCATTACAGATAATAACCAACATTCTTTTAGCTATGTATTTGGCCGTGAATAATCCTATCAACATCCAAAAAGCTCCACTACTTTTCATTTACTGTAAAAGTGCCACAGCTCTTACTGTAATGCACCAGAAGAAAGTGGAACAAAAATTGAAGCGAACCAATCGGCTGAGGAATCTTTTTTCTTCTTCACTGTCTCCTCTATCAGACGCTGAAGCCTGATAACCAACCCCCCCCCCCCCCCCCCACACACACACAAACTCGCCCTTCACTTCTGTGTGTCTGCACAGCAGAGATAAGCAAATCAATATTCTGTCACTTCTTATTTTTACTGCCCGAATTCTACTCTCTGCACCTTGCACAAGGTGACAGACTCAGCCTTGCCTCGCCTCACGGTGGACTGGGCTGGTCAGGCAATCTGAGCATCCTTTTCTAGAATATTCTGCATCTGCTCTCACTGTTTCCGCATCTGCTCTCAGTGTCAGGGTAAAAGCCTGGGTAAGTGTCAGGGTAAGTGTCAGGGTAAGTGCCTGGGTAAGTGTCAGGGTTAGTGTCAGGGTAAGTGTCTGGGTAAGTGTTAGGGTAAGTGCCAGGGTAAGTGTTAGGGTAAGTGCCAGGGTAAGTGCCAGGGTAAGTGTCTGGGTAAGTGTCAGGGTAAGTGTCAGGGTAAGTGTCAGGGTAAGTGTCATGGTAAGTGTCAGGGTAAGTATCAGGGTAAGTGTCTGGGTAAGTGTCAGGGTAAGTGTCTGGGTAAGTGTCAGGGAAAGTGTCAGGGTAAGTGTCTTGGTAAGTGTCTTGGTAAGTGTCTTGGTAAGTGTCTTGGTAAGTGTCAGGGTAAGTGTCTGGGTAAGTGTCAGGGTAAGTGTCAGGGTAAGTGTCAGTGTAAGTGTCAGGGTAAGTGTCTTGGTAAGTGTCAGGGTAAGTGTCAGGGTAAGTGTCTGGGTAAGTGTCAGGGTAAGTGTCAGTGTAAGTGTCAGGGGAAGTGTCAGGGGAAGTGTCAGGGGAAGTGTCAGGGGAAGTGTCTTGGTAGGTGTCAGGGTAAGTGTCTGGGTAAGTGTCAGGGTAAGTGTCTTGGTAAGTGTCAGGGTAAGTGTCAGGGTAAGTGTCTGGGTAAGTGTCTTGGTAAGTGTCAGGTTAAGTGTCAGGGTAAGTGTCAGGGGAAGTTTCAGGGGAAGTGGCAGGGTAAGTGTCAGGGGAAGTGTCAGGGTAAGTGTCAGGGGAAGTGTCAGGGTAAGTGTCAGGGTAAGTGTCAGGGGAAGTGTCAGGGTAAGTGTCAGGGTAAGTGTCAGGGTAAGTGTCTGGGTAAGTGCCAGGTTAAGTGTCTGGGTAAGTGTCAGGGTAAGTGTCAGGGTAAGTGTCAGGGTAAGTGTCAGGGTAAGTGCCAGGGTAAGTGCCAGGGTAAGTGTCTGGGGAAGTGTCAGGGTAAGTGTCAGGGTAAGTGTCTGGGTAAGTGCCAGGTTAAGTGTCTGGGTAAGTGTCTGGGTAAGTGTCAGGGTAAGTGTCTGGGTAAGTGTCAGGGAAAGTGTCAGGGAAAGTGTCAGGGTAAGTGTCAGGGTAAGTGTCAGGGAAAGTGTCAGGGTAAGTGTCTTGGTAAGTGTCTTGGTAAGTGTCTTGGTAAGTGTCTTGGTAAGTGTCAGGGTAAGTGTCAGGGTAAGTGTCAGGGTAAGTGTCTGGGTAAGTGTCTTGGTAAGTGTCAGGGTAAGTGTCTGGGTAAGTGTCAGGGTAAGTGTCAGTGTAAGTGTCAGGGGAAGTGTCAGGGGAAGTGTCAGGGGAAGTGTCTTGGTAGGTGTCAGGGTAAGTGTCTGGGTAAGTGTCAGGGTAAGTGTCTTGGTAAGTGTCAGGGTAAGTGTCAGGGTAAGTGTCTGGGTAAGTGTCTTGGTAAGTGTCAGGTTAAGTGTCAGGGTAAGTGTCAGGGGAAGTTTCAGGGGAAGTGGCAGGGTAAGTGTCAGGGGAAGTGGCAGGGTAAGTGTCAGGGGAAGTGTCAGGGGAAGTGTCAGGGGAAGTGTCAGGGTAAGTGTCAGGGTAAGTGTCAGGGGAAGTGTCAGGGTAAGTGTCAGGGTAAGTGTCTGGGTAAGTGCCAGGTTAAGTGTCTGGGTAAGTGTCAGGGTAAGTGTCTGGGTAAGTGTCAGGGTAAGTGTCAGGGGAAGTGTCTGGGGAAGTGTCAGGGTAAGTGTCTGGGTAAGGGTCAGGGTAAGTGTCAGGGTAAGTGTCAGGGGAAATGTCAGGGGAAGTGTCAGGGTAAGTGTCAGGGTAAGTGCCAGGGTAAGTGTCTGGGGAAGTGTCAGGGTAAGTGTCAGGGGAAGTGTCAGGGGAAGTGTCAGGGGAAGTGTCAGGGGAAGTGTCAGGGGAAGTGTCTTGGTAGGTGTCAGGGTAAGTGTCTGGGTAAGTGTCAGGGTAAGTGTCTTGGTAAGTGTCAGGGTAAGTGTCAGGGTAAGTGTCTGGGTAAGTGTCTTGGTAAGTGTCAGGGTAAGTGTCAGGGTAAGTGTCTGGGTAAGTGTCAGGGTAAGTGTCAGTGTAAGTGTCAGGGGAAGTGTCAGGGGAAGTGTCAGGGGAAGTGTCAGGGGAAGTGTCTTGGTAGGTGTCAGGGTAAGTGTCTGGGTAAGTGTCAGGGTAAGTGTCTTGGTAAGTGTCAGGGTAAGTGTCAGGGTAAGTGTCTGGGTAAGTGTCTTGGTAAGTGTCAGGTTAAGTGTCAGGGTAAGTGTCAGGGGAAGTTTCAGGGGAAGTGGCAGGGTAAGTGTCAGGGGAAGTGTCAGGGTAAGTGTCAGGGGAAGTGTCAGGGTAAGTGTCAGGGTAAGTGTCAGGGGAAGTGTCAGGGTAAGTGTCAGGGTAAGTGTCAGGGTAAGTGTCTGGGTAAGTGCCAGGTTAAGTGTCTGGGTAAGTGTCAGGGTAAGTGTCAGGGTAAGTGTCAGGGTAAGTGTCAGGGTAAGTGCCAGGGTAAGTGCCAGGGTAAGTGTCTGGGGAAGTGTCAGGGTAAGTGTCAGGGTAAGTGTCTGGGTAAGTGCCAGGTTAAGTGTCTG
Organism: Salvelinus namaycush; assembly: GCF_016432855.1. Taxonomy (NCBI): domain Eukaryota; kingdom Metazoa; phylum Chordata; class Actinopteri; order Salmoniformes; family Salmonidae; genus Salvelinus; species Salvelinus namaycush. The sequence continues at coordinate 28,977,413 of NC_052323.1, forward strand.
GGTAAGTGTCTGGGTAAGTGTCAGGGTAAGTGTCTGGGTAAGTGTCAGGGAAAGTGTCAGGGAAAGTGTCAGGGTAAGTGTCAGGGTAAGTGTCTGGGTAAGTGTCAGGGAAAGTGTCAGGGTAAGTGTCTTGGTAAGTGTCTTGGTAAGTGTCTTGGTAAGTGTCTTGGTAAGTGTCTTGGTAAGTGTCAGGGTAAGTGTCAGGGTAAGTGTCAGGGTAAGTGTCTGGGTAAGTGTCTTGGTAAGTGTCAGGGTAAGTGTCTGGGTAAGTGTCAGGGTAAGTGTCAGTGTAAGTGTCAGGGGAAGTGTCAGGGGAAGTGTCAGGGGAAGTGTCTTGGTAGGTGTCAGGGTAAGTGTCTGGGTAAGTGTCAGGGTAAGTGTCTTGGTAAGTGTCAGGGTAAGTGTCTGGGTAAGTGTCTTGGTAAGTGTCAGGTTAAGTGTCAGGGTAAGTGTCAGGGGAAGTTTCAGGGGAAGTGGCAGGGTAAGTGTCAGGGGAAGTGGCAGGGTAAGTGTCAGGGGAAGTGTCAGGGGAAGTGTCAGGGGAAGTGTCAGGGTAAGTGTCAGGGTAAGTGTCAGGGGAAGTGTCAGGGTAAGTGTCAGGGTAAGTGTCTGGGTAAGTGCCAGGTTAAGTGTCTGGGTAAGTGTCAGGGTAAGTGTCTGGGTAAGTGTCAGGGTAAGTGTCAGGGGAAGTGTCTGGGGAAGTGTCAGGGTAAGTGTCTGGGTAAGGGTCAGGGTAAGTGTCAGGGGAAGTGTCAGGGGAAGTGTCAGGGTAAGTGTCAGGGTAAGTGCCAGGGTAAGTGTCTGGGGAAGTGTCAGGGTAAGTGTCTTGGTAAGTGTCAGGGTAAGTGTCAGGGTAAGTGTCTGGGTAAGTGTCAGGGTAAGTGTCTGGGGAAGTGTCAGGGTAAGTGTCAGGGGAATTGTCAGGGGAAGTGTATGGGTAAGTGTCAGGGGAAGTGTCTCCTGGTTCATTATCCTGGGTTTGAATGTGACCCAGGAAACATGTCTAGTGACTATGACCCAGGTGACATTGACAGAAAATAATAGGCCACTGTTTGACCTCTGTTCATTCCACAGTGAAGTTCCTATGTTATATAAACATGTGTTACTCGATGGTTCAAGTTCTACATTTAAACATAGGTGACTTTATGGATGCAGTTCTAAGCATGAAGGGAGAGTGTAGGTAGTACAGCGATACTAGTGCCAATCCATGATAGGTAAACATGTCAACATCAGGTATCCATTACTGTGACCAGTAGATACAATTGATAGTGGTACACAGTGATTGATTCAACTGTCTCGTTCATTATCTTGAGACAAAATAAATATTTGTTGTCTATTTTCAATAACTTAATGGAATTGTTGTGCCACTAGTACTGCTGTCCAAGATACTCTGTTAAATCTCAATGACTTTTCTCTTACATGCATTACAGCAGTGTCCCTGGGTGGTCACTTGGATTTTCTGTTCACGTATAGAGAAGTCAGAATTTTAATCACTGAGGACATTTGTTATCTGGCATCTGCCTGGCACTTCTCACAAATTATGGGACTTGTAGAAACTCATCTAATTGGCACGATGGGACTAGTGTCACTGCAAATGACAAAATTAATATAATCAGTTGGAACCTCAATTTTGTTTTGTTTTGTTTAATCTACCCGGTGACAGCTATCATTCAACACCCAGCTGCTGATAACATTAATTTGGTTGGAGCAATTCATGCTTTTATATAATTCACATTGCCTGTCTGAAAAAAAAGGCTGACAATTATTTGCTTAAATATGCAGTGGCCCAGGGCATTGTGAAATAACAGCACTGCCCAGATAAGATTTGCAAGGCCTGCCACTGAAATTAGAGCCTTAAAACAATGATTTCAGGGAGTATTTTGGGGGGGGGGGGAGTAGAACATTAACAGTGTGGAAGTGGAACTAACCAAGGATGATATGTCACTCTGTGGGGAATCTTTCAAATCCCTGTAACTTGAAGATGCCACTCATGGAATCGGGCATAATGAAATATGAATGTGGCCTTACCATCTCTGGCGAATTAATGATTTCTAGCAAAATGTGTATTGTACAGATTACCTCTTATCACTCCCAAGACACACACTGGGGTTCTGTACTGGGTAAACAAACACAGTGCATTCACACACACACACAGATAGGGCATCCCAAAAAGCACCCTATTCACTTCTACTACCAGAACACTGGGCAAAACATCTGGTCAAAAGTAGTGCACTGTCTATAGGGAAAAGGTTGCCATTTGGGTTGGAACCGAGGCCAAACACAAACCCGATAAGACGTCGTGTACATTTTGGGGGTTTCAAACTGCAGGATAAATAGATTTGACAGCCATGCATAATCAGCTAGAGTTTTGCAGGCAGGGAGTGCAGGGTTTGTGTGGAAACGGCCTTGTTGAGTCTGTATCCAAACTTTCCGTGTAGTAGTCTGTAAATCCTAATTCTCACCAGCAAAAAGAGAAACCCCACACTGTTTAGCTTAAAATGGGGAAAAATGTGTTACAGGAAAAAGGTTAACCCTACGTAAGATACACTACATTAGCAAAAGTATGTGTAAACCTGCTTGTCAAACATCTCATTCCAAAATCATGGGCATTAATATGGAGTTGGTTTCGCCTTTGCTGCTATAACAGCCTCCACTCTTCTGGGAAGGCTTTCCACTTGATGCTGGAACATTGCTGCGGGGACTTGCTTCCATTCAGCCACAAGAGCATTAGTGTGGTCGGACACTGATGTTGGGCGATTAGGCCTGGCTCGCAGTCACCGTTCCAATTCATCACAAAGGTGTTTGATGGTGTTGAGGTCATGGCTCTGTGCAGGCCAGTCAAATTCTTCCACACCGATCTCCACAACCCATTTCTGTACGGACCTCGCTTTGTGTAAGGGGGCATTGGCATGCTGAAACAGGAAAGGACCTTCCCCAAACTGTTGCCACAAAGTTCAAACCACAGAATCATCTAGAATGTCATTGCATGCTGTAGCGGTAAGATTTCTCTTCACTGGAACTAAAAGGCCCGAACCATGAAACACAGCCCCAGACCATTATTCTTCCTCCACCAAACTTTACAGTTGGCACTATGCATTCAGGCAGGTAGAGTTCTCCTGGCATCCGCCAAACCCAGGTTCTTCCGTGGGACTGCCAGATGGTGAAGCGTGATTCATCACTCTATAGAACGTGTTTTCACTGCTCCAGAGTCTGTGTGCACCATTCTATACACCTGTCAGCAAAAGGTGTGGCTGAAATAGGCCGAATCCACTAATTTGAAAGGATATCCACCTTAAAGGGGACAACAACATTCTGTGAGATTTAGAATAGGAACAGTCTCCATTTGAAGCTTGATTTCATTACGTTCTTACTGAGTCGCCATGCGTTTTCTAAAGCTGTGTGTAGCTGCGTCAGGCTGCATAGATCACTGGTCAAAAGTAGTGCACTATATAATTAGGGAATAGGGTGCCATTTGGCAACTATGTTATTAACCAGGCAGTCTCAGTGTTGGCTGGGCTGTGAGATGTGGTAGAGAAAGTGAGAGAAAGAGTGGGTGGCTACTGTCACAGATCTATTAAAGGAGGTCAACGAGGAACCTTGAACAGAGTCTGAACAATTTTCCTTTATAAGCTGCATTCAATACAACATATATATATGAATTCTTATGAGGCTACGTCCCAAATGGCACCCTATTCCCTAAATAGTGTACTACTTTTAACCAGAGCCCTATGGCACCCTATTCCCTATATAGCGCACTACTTTTAACCAGAGCCCTGGTCAAAAATAGTGCACTAAAAGGGAATAGCAAGGATGGGAATGTAAGGTATAGGGTGCTATTTGTGATTCTGACATAATGTTACACAACAGTTTCCGTCCACAAAAGTCTCATCTGTCAACAAATTGGTTTTGCCCTGCATGTACCAATGCCAAATATAATACATCAACACTACAATCTCCAGACTGTAGTTCAAACATGATATCAAACTGTCTCGAGCACAAGCCTCAGTCTGACTATTTCTTGAAGTCGCTGCATCAGTGTCAGAAGGCTGCTTTTCTTATCGTCAGGTGATCTCAAGCATGGGCTTTGCATTGACTATTCATCGACACCCAGGCACGGGCCCTTGCAACTTCTCATTCATTCAGTTAATGAAGATTTTCAGTGAATGAGATGCTCATTTTGTAACATAGTGTTTTTCGATGAAGCTAAATATGACTGAGCAGAGTAAATACAATACAGCGCATTGTGTTTGAGGACAGAGAATACATATGAGTTTAAGATCGTTTAGAAAGATTTAGCATAAAGAAAAATGCTAAAGACTCTAAAGATACTTAAAAATTAGATACGTAAAGATACTCTTCTACGGAGTGAAATATGTTGAACATATAACAAATAAACCCTGTGTATCCCAAATGGCACCCTATTCCCTACAAAGTGCACTACTTTGACCAGAGCCCTGTGGCACCCTAATCCCTGTATAGTGTACTATTTGACCAGGGCACTATAGCACCCTAATCCCTTTATAGTGTACTATTTGACCAGAGCCCTGTGGCACCCTAATCCCTGTATAGTGTACTATTTGACCAGGGCACTATAGCACCCTAATCCCTGTATAGTGTACTATTTGACCAGGGCACTCCATCTATGTGTTAACTAGATTATTACGGCTTCCCGAGTGGCGCAGTGTTCTAAGGCATCACTACAGACACGAGTTCGATCCCAGGCTGTGTCACAGCCGGCCCGTGACCGGGAGACCCATGGCGCGGTGTACAATTGGCCCAGTGTTTGTCCGGGTTAGGGGAGGGTTTGGCCGGCTAGGATGTCCTTGTCCATTCGCGCTCTAGCGACTCCTTGTGGCGGGCCGGGCGCGTGCAAGCTGACCCCGGTCGCCAGTTGTACTGTGTTTCCTCCGATACATTGGTGCTTCCGGGTTAATTGTGTCAAGAAGCAGTGCGGCTTGGCAGGGTCATGTTTCTGAGGACTCATGGCTCTCGACCTTCGCCTCTCCAGAGTCCGTACAGGAGTTGCAGAGATGGGACAAGACTGTAACTACCAATTGGATACCACAAAATTGGGGAGAGAAAAGGGGTAAAAGTACAACAACAACAAAAAATACTAGCCCCCCCCCCCCCCCCCCCCCCCACACACACACACACACAGGCACACACAGGCCACTCTCAAGTCATTTTATAAAGCAGTTCGCTGAACATCTATAAATAGGCTGTAGGGCACTGCACAACCTCAATTTGCCACCCCCATACACTTCTATTGCAATTATCCCAAGGTTTATTTTCAGTGTAGCAGTCAAGGGAATACATGCCTCAGTTCATTCAGCAGTGGATAATAGCACTGAGAATACCTAATAACAGCAAGCAATCAATTCCATCGGAATTGGAATGGGAAAATAAGCTTGTTTTAAAATTGCAATATGTTTCTGCTATAATTTCACCGTTATGGATACCCAACGTTACGATGTACAGTCTTTGGCACCCTGTTCTCTCAAGTGATAATGCAATAATTTCGATGCTGTGAATTATTTTGAATGTGTCTCTTTTTGCTGTATTTCTCTCCTCTCGTCCTGTGGCCTCATGATTCTACTGTAACACTGTCTGATTTAAAGAGACCATTATGGACATCGAACAACACGTGATGCTATTTCCCTTTGATGATCGTCCCTGCTGAATTATAATTTTCTCCCTGGGAGTGGAATTTTGTTGTGTAAAAGCATTGTCCCCTTTATTTCAAGGCCATTGTGCCCCTGTACTTTATTTGTAGGCTGGATGCCCATTGAATGTAGAAACTGCAGTAAGCAGCACCTTGACTGGACCACAAGGGAAGACAGAGAGTTAAGACTGAGTGATTTCTGTTCAGTGAGAGACATTGGGCAGGAGGACAGAGGACACAGGGTTTCTGTTCAGTGAGAGACATTGGGCAGGAGGACAGAGGACACAGGGGTTCTGTTCAGTGAGAGACATTGGGCAGGAGGACAGAGGACACAGGGTTTCTGTTCAGTGAGAGACATTGGGCAGGAGGACAGAGGACACAGGGTTTCTGTTCAGTGAGAGACATTGGGCAGGAGGACAGAGGACACAGGGGTTCTGTTCAGTGAGAGACATTGGGCAGGAGGACAGAGGACACAGGGTTTCTGTTCAGTGAGAGACATTGGGCAGGAGGACAGAGGACACAGGGTTTCTGTTCAGTGAGAGACATTGGGCAGGAGGGCAGAAGACACAGGGCTTCTGTTCAGTGAGAGACATTGGGCAGGAGGACAGAGGACACAGGGTTTCTGTTCAGTGAGAGACATTGGGCAGGAGGACAGAGGACACAGGGCTTCTGTTCAGTGAGAGACATTGGGGAGGAAGACACAGGGCTTCTGTTCAGTGAGAGACATTGGGGATGAAGACACAGGGCTTCTGTTCAGTGAGAGACATTGGGCAGGTGGACAGGGGACACAGGGGACACAGGGAGAAGTAACAGAGGAGATCAATCGAGGGCTTTGTCGTCCCCTCAGCACGGTAAAACACACACATGCATACACACATACGCACACCACACACACACACACACACACACACACATACACACACACACAAATGAACAGCCAACCCCACAAAAACACACTAACACCTCACCATACCACCCTGCATCCCTCTGTTGGTGTGCCTCTGAAGCTAAGCAGGGTTTGTCTCTGGATGGGAGACCAGATGCTGCTGGAAGTGGTGTTTGAGGGCCAGTATGAGGCATTCTTTTCTCTGTCTAAACAAAGTGATTGGGGACATTGCCCTTTATAGGCTGCCGTCTTTCAGATGGGACTTTAAACGGGTGGTCCAAAAATATTCCTTGGCACTTATAAGAGGCACTACTCATAAGAGTAGGGGTGTTAACCCTGGAGTCCTAGCTAAATTCCCAATCTGACCCTCATACCATCATGGCCACCTAATCATCCCCAGCTTCCAATTAGCTCATTCATCCTCCCTCCTCTCTCCTGTAACTATTGCCCAGGTCATTGCTGTAAATGAGAATGTGTTCTCAGTCAATTTACCTGGTAAAAAAATACCTGTTTTTTTTGTATTTTACTTTTTTTTTTACAATAGTCCCTGTTTGGAAGGGTTGGATGGTAGAGGAAAAGTATGAGCCTTTATAGTACCTGTATAAGAAAGTCTCAGAAAGAAAATCATTAAGGAAGCTTGTTTTATGGTTGTCAAAGTGAAGCTAGCTAAGTCTCCTTAGACCCAGTGGAGTTGCTTCTCAGCTTGCACTACACACTACAGAACACCATAGCCAATGATTTCTCTTGAAATATTTAATGTTCAGGCAGGACTGTTAGGAGTCTGCCTTCTGGTGAGATCAGATCAAGCAGAAGGAAATGTTCTCTGAGGCAACAACATCCAGGATAAATAGCTCCTTTATCAAGATGGCATCTCAAGTATAATGTTACACAAGTTACCCACTGTCTGGTCTAGTAGTCTGACATACAGTATCACCACTGTCTGGTCTAGTAGTCTGACATACAGTATCACCACTGTCTGGTCTAGTAGTCTAACATACAGTATCACCACTGTCTGGTCAAGTAGTCTAACATACAGTATCACCACTGTCTGGCCTAGTAGTCTAACATACAGTATCACCACTGTCTGGTCTAGTAGTATAACATACAGTATCACCACTGTCTGGTTTAATAGTCTAACATACAGTATCACCACTGTCTGGTCTAGTAGTCTAGCATACAGTATCACCACTGTCTGGTCTAATAGTCTAACATACAGTATCACCACTGTCTGGTCTAGTAGTCTAACATACAGCATCACCACTGTCTGGTCTAATAGTCTAACATACAGTATCACCACTGTCTGGCCTAGTAGTCTAACATACAGTATCACCACTGTCTGGTCTAGTAGTCTAACATACAGTATCACCACTGTCTGGTCTAGTAGTCTAACATACAGTATCACCACTGTCTGGTCTAGTAGTCTAACATACAGTATCACCACTGTCTGGTCTAATAGTCTAACATACAGTATCACCACTGTCTGGTCTAGTAGTCTAACATACAGCATCACCACTGTCTGGTCTAGTAGTCTAACATACAGTATCACCACTGTCTGGTCTAGTAGTCTAACATACAGTATCACCACTGTCTGGTCTAGTAGTCTGACATACAGTATCACCACTGTCTGGTCTAGTAGTCTAACATACAGCATCACCACTGTCTGGTCTAATAGTCTAACATACAGTATCACCACTGTCTGGCCTAGTAGTCTAACATACAGTATCACCACTGTCTGGTCTAGTAGTCTAACATACAGTATCACCACTGTCTGGTCTAGTAGTCTAACATACAGTATCACCACTGTCTGGTCTAGTAGTCTAACATACAGTATCACCACTGTCTGGTCTAATAGTCTAACATACAGTATCACCACTGTCTGGTCTAGTAGTCTAACATACAGCATCACCACTGTCTGGTCTAGTAGTCTAACATACAGTATCACCACTGTCTGGTCTAGTAGTCTAACATACAGTATCACCACTGTCTGGTCTAGTAGTCTGACATACAGTATCACCACTGTCTGGTCTAGTAGTCTAACATACAGTATCACCACTGTCTGGTCTAGTAGTCTGACATACAGTATCACCACTGTCTGGTCTAGTAGTCTGACATACAGTATCACCACTGTCTGGTCTAGTAGTCTAACATACAGTATCACCACTGTCTGGTCTAGTAGTCTAACATACAGTATCACCACTGTCTGGTCTAGTAGTCTGACATACAGTATCACCACTGTCTGGTCTAGTAGTCTAACATACAGTATCACCACTGTCTGGTCTAATAGTCTAACATACAGTATCACCACTGTCTGGCCTAGTAGTCTAACATACAGCATCACCACTGTCTGGTCTAGTAGTCTAACATACAGTATCACCACTGTCTGGTCTAGTAGTCTAACATACAGTATCACCACTGTCTGGTCTAGTAGTCTAACATACAGTATCACCACTGTCTGGTTTAATAGTCTAACATACAGTATCACCACTGTCTGGTCTAGTAGTCTAACATACAGTATCACCACTGTCTGGTCTAGTAGTCTAACATACAGTATCACCACTGTCTGGTCTAGTAGTCTAACATACAGTATCACCACTGTCTGGTCTAGTAGTCTAACATACAGTATCACCACTGTCTGGTTGAATAGTCTAACATACAGTATCACCACTGTCTGGTCTAGTAGTCTAACATACAGTATCACCACTGTCTGGTCTAGTAGTCTAACATACAGTATCACCACTGTCTGGTCTAGTAGTCTAACATACAGTATCACCACTGTCTGGTCTAATAGTCTAACATATAGTATCACCACTGTCTGGTCTAGTAGTCTAACATACAGCATCACCACTGTCTGGTCTAGTAGTCTAACATACAGTATCACCACTGTCTGGTCTAGTAGTCTAACATACAGTATCACCACTGTCTGGTCTAGTAGTCTAACATACAGTATCACCACTGTCTGGTCTAATAGTCTAACATACAGTATCACCACTGTCTGGTCTAGTAGTCTAACATACAGTATCACCACTGTCTGGTCTAGTAGTCTAACATACAGTATCACCACTGTCTGGTCTAGTAGTCTAACATACAGCATCACCACTGTCTGGTCTAGTAGTCTAACATACAGTATCACCACTGTCTGGTCTAGTAGTCTAACATACAGTATCACCACTGTCTGGTCTAGTAGTCTAACATACAGTATCACCACTGTCTGGTTTAATAGTCTAACATACAGTATCACCACTGTCTGGTCTAGTAGTCTAACATACAGTATCACCACTGTCTGGTCTAGTAGTCTAACATACAGTATCACCACTGTCTGGTTTAATAGTCTAACATACAGTATCAACACTGTCTGGTTTAGTAGACTAACATACAGTATCACCACTGTCTGGTTTAATAGTCTAACATACAGTATCACCACTGTCTGTTTTAGTAGTCTAACATACAGTATCACCACTGTCTGGTCTAGTAGTCTAACATACAGTATCACCACTGTCTGGTCTAGTAGTCTAACATACAGTATCACCACTGTCTGGTCTAGTAGTCTAACATACAGTATCACCACTGTCTGGTCTAGTAGTTTAACATACAGTATCACCACTGTCTGGTCTAGTAGTCTAACATACAGTATCACCACTGTCTGGTCTAGTAGTCTAATATACAGTATCACCACTGTCTGGTCTAGTAGTCTAACATACAGTATCACCACTGTCTGGTCTAGTAGTCTAACATACAGTATCACCACTGTCTGGTCTAGTAGTCTAACATACAGTATCACCACTGTCTGGTCTAGTAGTCTGACATACAGTATCACCACTGTCTGGTCTAGTAGTCTAACATACAGCATTACCACTGTCTGGTCTAGTAGTCTAACATACAGTATCACCACTGTCTGGTCTAGTAGTCTAACATACAGTATCACCACTGTCTAGTCTAGTAGTCTAACATACAGTATCACCACTGTCTGGTCTAGTAGTCTAACATACAGTATCACCACTGTCTGGTCTAGTAGTCTAACATACAGTATCACCACTGTCTGGTCTAGTAGTCTAACATACAGTATCACCACTGTCTGGTCTAGTAGTCTAACATACAGTATCACCACTGCCTGGTTTAGTAGTCTAACATACAGTATCACCACTGTCTGGTTTAATAGTCTAACATACAGCACCACCACTGTCTGGTCTAGTAGTCTAACATACAGTATCACCACTGTCTGGTCTAGTAGTCTAACATACAGCATCACCACTGTCTGGTCTAGTAGTCTAACATACAGTATCACCACTGTCTGGTCTAGTAGTCTAACATACAGTATCACCACTGTCTGGTCTAGTAGTCTAACATACAGTATCACCACTGTCTGGTCTAGTAGTCTAACATACAGTATCACCACTGTCTGGTCTAGTAGTCTAACATACAGTATCACCACTGTCTGGTCTAGTAGTCTAACATACAGTATCACCACTGTCTGGTCTAGTAGTCTGACATACAGTATCACCACTGTCTGGTCTAGTAGTCTAACATACAGTATCACCACTGTCTGGTCTAGTAGTGTAACATACAGCATCACCACTGTCTGGTCTAGTAGTCTAACATACAGCATCACCACTGTCTGGTCTAGTAGTCTAACATACAGTATCAACACTGTCTGGTCTAGTAGTCTAACATACAGTATCACCACTGTCTGGTCTAGTAGTCTAACATACAGTATCACCACTGCCTGGTCTAGTAGTCTAACATACAGTATCACCACTGTCTGGTCTAGTAGTCTAACATACAGTATCACCACTGTCTGGTCTAGTAGTCTAACATACAGTATCACCACTGTCTGGTCTAGTAGTCTAACATACAGTATCACCACTGCCTGGTCTAGTAGTCTAACATACAGTATCACCACTGTCTGGTCTAGTAGTCTAACATACAGTATCACCACTGTCTGGTCTAGTAGTCTATCATACAGTATCACCACTGTCTGGTCTAGTAGTCTAACATACAGTATCACCACTGACTGGTCTAGTAGTCTAACATACAGTATCACCACTGTCTGGTCTAGTAGTCTGACATACGGTACATTGAGAGGGGTGAAGCAACACAGATTCTTAGATCCTGAAGGAAATGTTAAATAGTGGGGCTGCTAGGAGACAGATGCCTTTTTGATAGAAGCACCAACTACTGTCTGTTAAGCTGGATAGCAGACAGGTTGAATCCTGCTTGACAGATACGCTAAGCTGCTAGCCATCAAGCTAACGATGTTGGTGCCAGATGAGTTTTGCAATGGAGCCCTCTTTGTCTGTAGAAATATATGACCAGTTGCAGCTATGTAGGAGATGTATCTACTATTCTTTGTTTCGGGACAAACCTGATCACTCAGAGTTCCAATGCAGCGATTGTTTACTTTCCGAGGATTATAGGCTTGAGGTGGATTCCTTGATCACGCAGGTCGCCAGCCTATGTAAGAAACTGGGAAAACTCGGAGTGTAATGTTTACATTGTCTAAGCCGGTGGCTGGACAGCGTTCAAGCTTGTTGGATGCATCTCTGCCTTGTTGTTTGTCGTAATCCGACTGGCCTGGTGTTGCCCGGAGCTCACCCATCTGATAGTGGAGTCGAAGGAGCACAGCAAGAGGAGCATGGCAATCAACAATGGTCCCATGTCACGAGCCGTGGATGGCGAAGACAACGGCCTTCCACAAAGCAGTCTACACTCTCAACGAGAGGCCCGGAGCATATACAAACAATGAATAGTTTCACGGTCCTTGACCCTGATCTTCGTCACTGGGGGTGCCTGTGTCTGTGGCCGCAGTGCCTACTTCTACGATTTCGGAGTTGATGTCGGCAACCTTTCGTCCCTGCTCTGGGTTGAGCGGGGCTTCTCCATATGTCGGAGGCCTGCACCAGGTGCCGGGAGCTACGGGCTCAAGTTATCCTGCCTCTCGCCCGTCCATTAAGGGATCTCCGAATACTGTGAAGTGTGGGAGTGGCCGGATTTCCTCGTCCTTCTCGCCAGACTTGATTTTGGGCAGCTCCATGGCAAGAAATGTGACCGTTCCTGGTGCAAAAACAATCTCCTATCTTGGAGCTTGAGTAAATGACATTACTAAGCTGCTCCTGAATGTACTACACCAGGACATGGACATTGATTCTATCGTAGTCCATGTGGGTTTTAATGACATTATGAAGGGCAGTTCTGAACTGTTGAAACTGGATTGTAAAGAGCTGATTGACTCTCTGCTAGACACTACTAAAATACCCATCATATCTGGCCTTGTGCCGTCTCTGATCATATCTGGCCCTGTGCCGTCTCTGATCATATCTGGCCCTGTGCAGTCTCTGATCATATCTGGCCCTGTGCAGTCTCTGATCATATCTGGCCTTGTGCAGTCTCTGATCATATCTGGCCCTGTGCCCTCTCTGATCATATCTGGCCCTGTGCCCTCTCTGATCATATCTGGCCCTGTGCCCTCTCTGATCATATCTGGCCCTGTGCCGTCTCTGAATCACGGCATTGATTGCTTTAGCAGGATTCTTTCTCTTCACAACTGGCTACAAGATTATAGCAGCTCAATAGGTGTAACTTTTGTTGACAATTTCGATACCTTTTGGAAACAAAACAGGTTTTATAAGGAGGATGGGATCCACCCAAATCATTTGGGTTCCTGGATCCTTTCACTGCATTATAAGGCTGCGTTGAGACCATGACTTATCAATGACCCAAACCGAGCTCAGCTAATCCCTACCATTGTGACGCAGAGTTGTCATAATGCTTCAGCAAATGTACATTACACCAGGGGTGTCGGTAGATACAATGTAAGTAACCTAATTTATGTCCCTCTAACTGCTCTGAAGGCCTCTGCTGATCCTACAGCTATTGTATGCAGTAATCATACGCTTATGAACCAGATTCATACGGTTAGCATTCAGCCAGGGTTCCCTGGGAGGAAGTCCACTGTGTGCAGCTCACTCTGCACTAACATAAATAACATGAGCATGTCTACTTATGCTAAGCTTCCCAGTAAAGCAATGAAAACAAGTTAGCATCCCGGAAGAAAAGTGCTTTGAAAAGTAGTTCACGTTAACATATGTAGCTTAAGAAACAAGGTTCATGAAAACAGTAATTTG